>NC_091457.1:23647982-23670482 GCF_027789765.1 Dendropsophus ebraccatus | reverse complement strand
GAGAAAAGCAGGCAATGCCGTCTTCCTGTGAACGCGGACCGTGCTGTCTGGCGGCGTGACAGCGACACGCCCAGCTCGGCTCGTTGGTCAAGGGGTATGATTCTCGCTTAGGGTGCGAGAGGTCCCGGGTTCAAATCCCGGAGGAGCCCACCTTTTGACAGTACTGAGGCTCGTCCGCTTCCACTGGTTGCGTGCAGTCTTCTCTCCTCCAGGGTTTTCTGGCGCCAGTGTAGTGAGTGGGAAACACCCGACGTGTCTCTCTCTCGCGCCAGAGGGTATGCTGTTGCTTCCTGTCAACCGAATACCTCCCTGCAGCGGGAATGCCTTTCTAACGCCAAAGTGCGCTTTTTCTCCCGCCGTCATGCAGAGTTCCACCCCGAAACTCCTCTTTGCTTTGATGTTGAACGAATGCCGTCTTCGGTGGACTTTTCCGCACGGGATCCGTGAGAGAGGGCAACGCAGGGCATAGCAGGCTGCCCACGCGGCAGTACAGTTTGCCAGCCCACAATTTGCACGTTGGGAGGAGGCATCATGCGCATCTGCGGCTCGTTGGTCTAGGGGTATGATTCTCGCTTTGGGTGCGAGAGGTCCCGGGTTCAAATCCCGGACGAGCCCTGGCTTTTCCAGTTCCCCTTTTCTGCCGCCTGCACAGGCCGCCTTTTTGTGAATCTTGGAAGGCTAGCTCGCCCCATGCGGCTCTGGGACATGCGACGTGCGACGGCTCGTTGGTCTAGTAGTATGATTCTGGCTTCGGGTGCGAGAGGCCCCGGGTTCAAATCCCGGACGAGCCCGGACCTAGGCTCCCTCTGCCTTTCTTTGCGGTGTGAAATCATTTAAGCCGGTCTCTACCAGCGCCCTTTGCTTTCTTTTTGTTATTTATTTATTTTTGGTTCGGCGGCAGGGGTGTTTAATGCGGAGGCGTTGTTTTTAGGGTACAGTGGATTCAACTTTAGAAGCCACACTGCGAGAAAAGCAGGCAATGCCGTCTTCCTGTGAATGCGGACCGTGCTGGCTGGCGGCGTGACAGCGACACGCCCAGCTCGGCTCGTTGGTCTAGGGGTATGATTCTCGCTTAGGGTGCGAGAGGTCCCGGGTTCAAATCCCGGACGAGCCCACCTTTTGACAGTACTGAGGCTCGTCCGCTTCCACTGGTTGCGTGCAGTCTTCTCTCCTCCAGGGTTTTCTGGCGCCAGTGTAGTGAGTGGGAAACACCCGACGTGTCTCTCTCTCGCGCTCGAGGGTATGCTGTTGCTTCCTGTCAACCGAATGCCTCCCTGCAGCGGGAATGCCTTTCTAACGCCAAAGTGCGCTTTTTCTCCCGCCGTCATGCAGAGTTCCACCCCGAAACTCCTCTTTGCTTTGATGTTGAACGAATGCCGTCTTCGGTGGACTTTTCCGCACGGGATCCGTGAGAGAGGGCAACGCAGGGCATAGCAGGCTGCCCACGCGGCAGTACAGTTTGCCAGCCCACAATTGGCACGTCGGGAGGAGGCATCATGCGCATCTGCGGCTCGTTGGTCTAGGGGTATGATTCTCGCTTTGGGTGCGAGAGGTCTCGGGTTCAAATCCCGGATGAGCCCTGGCTTTTCCAGTTCCCCTTTTCTGCCGCCTGCACAGCCCGCCTTTTTGTGAATCTTGGAAGGCTAGCTCGCCCCACGCGGCTCTGGGACATGCGACGTGCGACGGCTCGTTGGTCTAGTAGTATGATTCTCGCTTCGGGTGCGAGAGGCCCCGGGTTCAAATCCCGGACGAGCCCGGACCTAGGCTCCCTCTGCCTTTCTTTGCGGTGTGAAATCATTTAAGCCGGTCTCTACCAGCGCCCTTTGCTTTCTTTTTGTTATTTATTTATTTTTGGTTCGGCGGCAGGGGTGTTTAATGCGGAGGCGTTGTTTTTAGGGTACAGTGGATTCAACTTTAGAAGCCACACTGCGAGAAAAGCAGGCAATGCCGTCTTCCTGTGAACACGGACCGTGCTGGCTGGCGGCGTGACGGCGACACGCCCAGCTCGGCTCGTTGGTCTAGGGGTATGATTCTCGCTTAGGGTGCGAGAGGTCCCGGGTTCAAATCCCGGACGAGCCCACCTTTTGACAGTACTGAGGCTCGTCCGCTTCCACTGGTTGCGTGCAGTCTTCTCTCCTCCAGGGTTTTCTGGCGCCAGTGTAGTGAGTGGGAAACACCCGACGTGTCTCTCTCTCGCGCTCGAGGGTATGCTGTTGCTTCCTGTCAACCGAATGCCTCCCTGCAGCGGGAATGCCTTTCTAACGCCAAAGTGCGCTTTTTCTCCCGCCGTCATGCAGAGTTCCACCCCAAAACTCCTCTTTGCTTTGATGTTGAACGAATGCCGTCTTCGGTGGACTTTTCCGCACGGGATCCGTGAGAGAGGGCAACGCAGGGCATAGCAGGCTGCCCACGCGGCAGTACAGTTTGCCAGCCCACAATTGGCACGTCGGGAGGAGGCATCATGCGCATCTGCGGCTCGTTGGTCTAGGGGTATGATTCTCGCTTTGGGTGCGAGAGGTCCCGGGTTCAAATCCCGGACGAGCCCTGGCTTTTCCAGTTCCCCTTTTCTGCCGCCTGCACAGCCCGCCTTTTTGTGAATCTTGGAAGGCTAGCTCGCCCCAAGCGGCTCTGGGACATGCGATGTGCGACGGCTCGTTGGTCTAGTGGTATGATTCTCGCTTCGGGTGCGAGAGGCCCCGGGTTCAAATCCCGGACGAGCCCGGACTTAGGCTCCCTCTGCCTTTCTTGGCGGTGGGAAATCATTTAAGCCGGTCTCTACCAGCGCCCTTTGCTTTCTTTTTGTTATTTATTTATTTTTGGTTCGGGGGCAGGGGTGTTTAATGCGGAGGTGTTGTTTTAGGGTACAGTGGATTCAACTTTAGAAGTCACACTGCGAGAAAAGCAGGCAATGCCGTCTTCCTGTGAACACGGACCGTGCTGGCTGGCGGCGTGACAGCGACACGCCCAGCTCGGCTCGTTGGTCTAGGGGTATGATTCTCGCTTAGGGTGCGAGAGGTCCCGGGTTCAAATCCCGGACGAGCCCACCTTTTGACAGTACTGAGGCTCGTCCGCTTCCACTGGTTGCGTGCAGTCTTCTCTCCTCCAGGGTTTTCTGGCGCCAGTGTAGTGAGTGGGAAACACCCGACGTGTCTCTCTCTCGCGCTCGAGGGTATGCTGTTGCTTCCTGTCAACCGAATGCCTCCCTGCAGCGGGAATGCCTTTCTAACGCCAAAGTGCGCTTTTTCTCCCGCCGTCATGCAGAGTTCCACCCCGAAACTCCTCTTTGCTTTGATGTTGAACGAATGCCGTCTTCGGTGGACTTTTCCGCACGGGATCCGTGAGAGAGGGCAACGCAGGGCATAGCAGGCTGCCCACGCGGCAGTACAGTTTGCCAGCCCACAATTGGCACGTCGGGAGGAGGCATCATGCGCATCTGCGGCTCGTTGGTCTAGGGGTATGATTCTCGCTTTGGGTGCGAGAGGTCCCGGGTTCAAATCCCGGACGAGCCCTGGCTTTTCCAGTTCCCCCTTTCTGCCGCCTGCACAGCCCGCCTTTTTGTGAATCTTGGAAGGCTAGCTCGCCCCACGTGGCTCTGGGACATGCGACGTGCGACGGCTCGTTGGTCTAGTGGTATGATTCTCGCTTCGGGTGCGAGAGGCCCCGGGTTCAAATCCCGGACGAGCCCGGACTTAGGCTCCCTCTGCCTTTCTTGGCGGTGGGAAATCATTTAAGCCGGTCTCTACCAGCGCCCTTTGCTTTCTTTTTGTTATTTATTTATTTTTGGTTCGGGGGCAGGGGTGTTTAATGCGGAGGCGTTGTTTTAGGGTACAGTGGATTCAACTTTAGAAGTCACACTGCGAGAAAAGCAGGCAATGCCGTCTTCCTGTGAACACGGCCCGTGCTGGCTGGCGGCGTGACAGTGACACGCCCAGCTCGGCTCGTTGGTCTAGGGGTATGATTCTCGCTTAGGGTGCGAGAGGTCCCGGGTTCAAATCCCGGACGAGCCCACCTTTTGACAGTACTGAGGCTCGTCCGCTTCCACTGGTTGCGTGCAGTCTTCTCTCCTCCAGGGTTTTCTGGCGCCAGTGTAGTGAGTGGGAAACACCCGACGTGTCTCTCTCTCGCGCTAGAGGGTATGCTGTTGCTTCCTGTCAACCGAATACCTCCCTGCAGCGGGAATGCCTTTCTAACGCCAAAGTGCGCTTTTTCTCCCGCCGTCATGCAGAGTTCCACCCCGAAACTCCTCTTTGCTTTGATGTTGAACGAATGCCGTCTTCGGTGGACTTTTCCGCACGGGATCCGTGAGAGAGGGCAACGCAGGGCATAGCAGGCTGCCCACGCGGCAGTACAGTTTGCCAGCCCACAATTTGCACGTTGGGAGGAGGCATCATGCGCATCTGCGGCTCGTTGGTCTAGGGGTATGATTCTCGCTTTGGGTGCGAGAGGTCCCGGGTTCAAATCCCGGACGAGCCCTGGCTTTTCCAGTTCCCCTTTTCTGCCGCCTGCACAGCCCGCCTTTTTGTGAATCTTGGAAGGCTAGCTCACCCCACGCGGCTCTGGGACATGCGATGTGCGACGGCTCGTTGGTCTAGTGGTATGATTCTCGCTTCGGGTGCGAGAGGCCCCGGGTTCAAATCCCGGACGAGCCCGGACTTAGGCTCCCTCTGCCTTTCTTGGCGGTGGGAAATCATTTAAGCCGGTCTCTACCAGCGCCCTTTGCTTTCTTTTTGTTATTTATTTATTTTTGGTTCGGGGGCAGGGGTGTTTAATGCGGAGGCGTTGTTTTAGGGTACAGTGGATTCAACTTTAGAAGTCACACTGCGAGAAAAGCAGGCAATGCCGTCTTCCTGTGAACACGGACCGTGCTGGCTGGCGGCGTGACAGCGACGAGCCCGGACCTAGGCTCCCTCTGCCTTTCTTTGCGGTGTGAAATCATTTAAGCCGGTCTCTACCAGCGCCCTTTGCTTTCTTTTTGTTATTTATTTATTTTTGGTTCGGCGGCAGGGGTGTTTAATGCGGAGGCGTTGTTTTTAGGGTACAGTGGATTCAACTTTAGAAGCCACACTGCGAGAAAAGCAGGCAATGCCGTCTTCCTGTGAACGCGGACCGTGCTGTCTGGCGGCGTGACAGCGACACGCCCAGCTCGGCTCGTTGGTCAAGCGGTATGATTCTCGCTTAGGGTGCGAGAGGTCCCGGGTTCAAATCCCGGAGGAGCCCACCTTTTGACAGTACTGAGGCTCGTCCGCTTCCACTGGTTGCGTGCAGTCTTCTCTCCTCCAGGGTTTTCTGGCGCCAGTGTAGTGAGTGGGAAACACCCGACGTGTCTCTCTCTCGCGCTCGAGGGTATGCTGTTGCTTCCTGTCAACCGAATGCCTCCCTGCAGCGGGAATGCCTTTCTAACGCCAAAGTGCGCTTTTTCTCCCGCCGTCATGCAGAGTTCCACCCCGAAACTCCTCTTTGCTTTGATGTTGAACGAATGCCGTCTTCGGTGGACTTTTCCGCACGGGATCCGTGAGAGAGGGCAAAGCAGGGCATAGCAGGCTGCCCACGCGGCAGTACAGTTTGCCAGCCCACAATTGGCACGTCGGGAGGAGGCATCATGCGCATCTGCGGCTCGTTGGTCTAGGGGTATGATTCTCGCTTTGGGTGCGAGAGGTCCCGGGTTCAAATCCCGGACGAGCCCTGGCTTTTCCAGCTCCCCCTTTCTGCCGCCTGCACAGCCCGCCTTTTTGTGAATCTTGGAAGGCTAGCTCGCCCCACGCGGCTCTGGGACATGCGACGTGCGACGGCTCGTTGGTCTAGTGGTATGATTCTCGCTTCGGGTGCGAGAGGCCCCGGGTTCAAATCCCGGACGAGCCCGGACTTAGGCTCCCTCTGCCTTTCTTGGCGGTGGGAAATCATTTAAGCCGGTCTCTACCAGCGCCCTTTGCTTTCTTTTTGTTATTTATTTATTTTTGGTTCGGGGGCAGGGGTGTTTAATGCGGAGGTGTTGTTTTAGGGTACAGTGGATTCAACTTTAGAAGTCACACTGCGAGAAAAGCAGGCAATGCCGTCTTCCTGTGAACACGGACCGTGCTGGCTGGCGGCGTGACAGTGACACGCCCAGCTCGGCTCGTTGGTCTAGGGGTATGATTCTCGCTTAGGGTGCGAGAGGTCCCGGGTTCAAATCCCGGACGAGCCCACCTTTTGACAGTACTGAGGCTCGTCCGCTTCCACTGGTTGCGTGCAGTCTTCTCTCCTCCAGGGTTTTCTGGCGCCAGTGTAGTGAGTGGGAAACACCAGACGTGTCTCTCTCTCTCGCGCTCGAGGGTATGCTGTTGCTTCCTGTCAACCGAATGCCTCCCTGCAGCGGGAATGCCTTTCTAACGCCAAAGTGCGCTTTTTCTCCCGCCGTCATGCAGAGTTCCACCCCGAAACTCCTCTTTGCTTTGATGTTGAACGAATGCCGTCTTCGGTGGACTTTTCCGCACGGGATCCGTGAGAGAGGGCAACGCAGGGCATAGCAGGCTGCCCACGCGGCAGTACAGTTTGCCAGCCCACAATTGGCACGTCGGGAGGAGGCACCATGCGCATCTGCGGCTCGTTGGTCTAGGGGTATGATTCTCGCTTTGGGTGCGAGAGGTCCCGGGTTCAAATCCCGGACGAGCCCTGGCTTTTCCAGTTCCCCTTTTCTGCCGCCTGCACAGCCCGCCTTTTTGTGAATCTTGGAAGGCTAGCTCGCCCCAAGCGGCTCTGGGACATGCGATGTGCGACGGCTCGTTGGTCTAGTGGTATGATTCTCGCTTCGGGTGCGAGAGGCCCCGGGTTCAAATCCCGGACGAGCCCGGACTTAGGCTCCCTCTGCCTTTCTTGGCGGTGGGAAATCATTTAAGCCGGTCTCTACCAGCGCCCTTTGCTTTCTTTTTGTTATTTATTTATTTTTGGTTCGGGGGCAGGGGTGTTTAATGCGGAGGTGTTGTTTTAGGGTACAGTGGATTCAACTTTAGAAGTCACACTGCGAGAAAAGCAGGCAATGCCGTCTTCCTGTGAACACGGACCGTGCTGGCTGGCGGCGTGACAGTGACACGCCCAGCTCGGCTCGTTGGTCTAGGGGTATGATTCTCGCTTAGGGTGCGAGAGGTCCCGGGTTCAAATCCCGGACGAGCCCACCTTTTGACAGTACTGAGGCTCGTCCGCTTCCACTGGTTGCGTGCAGTCTTCTCTCCTCCAGGGTTTTCTGGCGCCAGTGTAGTGAGTGGGAAACACCCGACGTGTCTCTCTCTCTTGCGCTCGAGGGTATGCTGTTGCTTCCTGTCAACCGAATGCCTCCCTGCAGCGGGAATGCCTTTCTAACGCCAAAGTGCGCTTTTTCTCCCGCCGTCATGCAGAGTTCCACCCCGAAACTCCTCTTTGCTTTGATGTTGAACGAATGCCGTCTTCGGTGGACTTTTCCGCACGGGATCCGTGAGAGAGGGCAACGCAGGGCATAGCAGGCTGCCCACGCGGCAGTACAGTTTGCCAGCCCACAATTGGCACGTCGGGAGGAGGCATCATGCGCATCTGCGGCTCGTTGGTCTAGGGGTATGATTCTCGCTTTGGGTGCGAGAGGTCCCGGGTTCAAATCCCGGACGAGCCCTGGCTTTTCCAGTTCCCCTTTTCTGCCGCCTGCACAGCCCGCCTTTTTGTGAATCTTGGAAGGCTAGCTCGCCCCACGCGGCTCTGGGACATGCGACGTGCGACGGCTCGTTGGTCTAGTAGTATGATTCTGGCTTCGGGTGCGAGAGGCCCCGGGTTCAAATCCCGGACGAGCCCGGACTTAGGCTCCCTCTGCCTTTCTTGGCGGTGGGAAATCATTTAAGCCGGTCTCTACCAGCGCCCTTTGCTTTCTTTTTGTTATTTATTTATTTTTGGTTCGGGGGCAGGGGTGTTTAATGCGGAGGCGTTGTTTTAGGGTACAGTGGATTCAACTTTAGAAGTCACACTGCGAGAAAAGCAGGCAATGCCGTCTTCCTGTGAACACGGACCGTGCTGGCTGGCGGCGTGACAGCGACACGCCCAGCTCGGCTCGTTGGACTAGGGGTATGATTCTCGCTTAGGGTGCGAGAGGTCCCGGGTTCAAATCCCGGACGAGTCCACCTTTTGACAGTACTGAGGCTCATCCGCTTCCACTGGTTGCGTGCAGTCTTCTCTCCTCCAGGGTTTTATGGCGCCAGTGTAGTGAGTGGGAAACACCCGACGTGTCTCTCTCTCGCGCTAGAGGGTATGCTGTTGCTTCCTGTCAACCGAATACCTCCCTGCAGCGGGAATGCCTTTCTAACGCCAAAGTGCGCTTTTTCTCCCGCCGTCATGCAGAGTTCCACCCCGAAACTCCTCTTTGCTTTGATGTTGAACGAATGCCGTCTTCGGTGGACTTTTCCGCACGGGATCCGTGAGAGAGGGCAACGCAGGGCATAGCAGGCTGCCCACGCGGCAGTACAGTTTGCCAGCCCACAATTGGCACGTCGGGAGGAGGCATCATGCGCATCTGCGGCTCGTTGGTCTAGGGGTATGATTCTCGCTTTGGGTGCGAGAGGTCCCGGGTTCAAATCCCGGACGAGCCCTGGCTTTTCCAGTTCCCCTTTTCTGCCGCCTGCACAGCCCGCCTTTTTGTGAATCTTGGAAGGCTAGCTCGCCCCACACGGCTCTGGGACATGCGACGTGCGACGGCTCGTTGGTCTAGTGGTATGATTCTCGCTTCGGGTGCAAGAGGCCCCGGGTTCAAATCCCTGACGAGCCCGGACTTAGGCTCCCTCTGCCTTTCTTGGCGGTGGGAAATCATTTAAGCCGGTCTCTACCAGCGCCCTTTGCTTTCTTTTTGTTATTTATTTATTTTTGGTTCGGGGGCAGGGGTGTTTAATGCGGAGGCGTTGTTTTAGGGTACAGTGGATTCAACTTTAGAAGTCACACTGCGAGAAAAGCAGGCAATGCCGTCTTCCTGTGAACATGGACCGTGCTGACTGGCGGCGTGACAGCGACATGCCCAGTTCGGCTTGTTGGTCTAGGGGTATGATTCTCGCTTAGGGTGCGAGAGGTCCCGGGTTCAAATCCCGGACGAGCCCACCTTTTGACAGTACTGAGGCTCGTCCGCTTCCACTGGTTGCGTGCAGTCTTCTCTCCTCCAGGGTTTTCTGGCGCCAGTGTAGTGAGTGGGAAACACCCGACGTGTCTCTCTCTCGCGCTCGAGGGTATGCTGTTGCTTCCTGTCAACCGAATGCCTCCCTGCAGCGGGAATGCCTTTCTAAAGCCAAAGTGCGCTTTTTCTCCCGCCGTCATGCAGAGTTCCACCCCGAAACTCCTCTTTGCTTTGATGTTGAACGAATGCTGTCTTCGGTGGACTTTTCCGCACGGGATCCGTGAGAGAGGGCAACGCAGGGCATAGCAGGCTGCCCACGCGGCAGTACAGTTTGCCAGCCCACAATTGGCACGTCGGGAGGAGGCATCATGCGCATCTGCGGCTCGTTGGTCTAGGGGTATGATTCTCGCTTTGGGTGCGAGAGGTCCCGGGTTCAAATCCCGGACGAGCCCTGGCTTTTCCAGTTCCCCTTTTCTGCCGCCTGCACAGCCCGCCTTTTTGTGAATCTTGGAAGGCTAGCTCGCCCCACACGGCTCTGGGACATGCGACGTGCGATGGCTCGTTGGTCTAGTGGTATGATTCTCGCTTCGGGTGCGAGAGGCCCCGGGTTCAAATCCCGGACGAGCCCGGACTTAGGCTCCCTCTGCCTTTCTTGGCGGTGGGAAATCATTTAAGCCGGTCTCTACCAGCGCCCTTTGCTTTCTTTTTGTTATTTATTTATTTTTGGTTCGGGGGCAGGGGTGTTTAAGGCGGAGGCGTTGTTTTAGGGTACAGTGGATTCAACTTTAGAAGTCACACTGCGAGAAAAGCAGGCAATGCCGTCTTCCTGTGAACACGGACCGTGCTGGCTGGCGGCGTGACAGCGACACGCCCAGCTCGGCTCGTTGGTCTAGGGCAGGCATGTCCAAAGTCCGTCCGGAGGGCCATTTGCGGCCCGCGTTCCGAACTTTTACGGCCCCCCAGGTATCCAGCTTGCTATTATCTGCCTGTGTTATAAAGCATATAGCATGTAGCATGTAAAATGGTCGGCCCTCGCACATGTTCACTTCATCAAATTTGGCACTCTTCGAAAAAAGTCTGGACATGCCTGGTCTAGGGGTATGATTCTCGCTTAGGGTGCGAGAGGTCCTGGGTTCAAATCCCGGACGAGCCCACCTTTTGACAGTACTGAGGCTCGTCCGCTTCCACTGGTTGCGTGCAGTCTTCTCTCCTCCAGGGTTTTCTGGCGCCAGTGTAGTGAGTGGGAAACACCCGACGTGTCTCTCTCTCGCGCTAGAGGGTATGCTGTTGCTTCCTGTCAACCGAATACCTCCCTGCAGCGGGAATGCCTTTCTAACGCCAAAGTGCGCTTTTTCTCCCGCCGTCATGCAGAGTTCCACCCCGAAACTCCTCTTTGCTTTGATGTTGAACGAATGCCGTCTTCGGTGGACTTTTCCGCACGGGATCCGTGAGAGAGGGCAACGCAGGGCATAGCAGGCTGCCCACGCGGCAGTACAGTTTGCCAGCCCACAATTGGCACGTCGGGAGGAGGCATCATGCGCATCTGCGGCTCGTTGGTCTAGGGGTATGATTCTCGCTTTGGGTGCGAGAGGTCTCGGGTTCAAATCCCGGACGAGCCCTGGCTTTTCCAGTTCCCCTTTTCTGCCGCCTGCACAGCCCGCATTTTTGTGAATCTTGGAAGGCTAGCTCGCCCCACGCGGCTCTGGGACATGCGACGTGCGACGGCTCGTTGGTCTAGTAGTATGATTCTCGCTTCGGGTGCGAGAGGCCCCGGGTTCAAATCCCGGACGAGCCCGGACTTAGGCTCCCTCTGCCTTTCTTGGCGGTGGGAAATCATTTAAGCCGGTCTCTACCAGCGCCCTTTGCTTTCTTTTTGTTATTTATTTATTTTTGGTTCGGGGGCAGGGGTGTTTAATGCGGAGGCGTTGTTTTAGGGTACAGTGGATTCAACTTTAGAAGTCACACTGCGAGAAAAGCAGGCAATGCCGTCTTCCCGTGAACACGGACCGTGCTGGCTGGCGGCGTGACAGCGACACGCCCAGCTCGGCTCGTTGGTCTAGGGGTATGATTCTCGCTTAGGGTGCGAGAGGTCCCGGGTTCAAATCCCGGACGAGCCCACCTTTTGACAGTACTGAGGCTCGTCCGCTTCCACTGGTTGCGTGCAGTCTTCTCTCCTCCAGGGTTTTCTGGCGCCAGTGTAGTGAGTGGGAAACACCCGACGTGTCTCTCTCTCGCGCTAGAGGGTATGCTGTTGCTTCCTGTCAACCGAATGCCTCCCTGCAGCGGGAATGCCTTTCTAACGCCAAAGTGCGCTTTTTCTCCCGCCGTCATGCAGAGTTCCACCCCGAAACTCCTCTTTGCTTTGATGTTGAACGAATGCCGTCTTCGGTGGACTTTTCCGCACGGGATCCGTGAGAGAGGGCAACGCAGGGCATAGCAGGCTGCCCACGCGGCAGTACAGTTTGCCAGCCCACAATTGGCACGTCGGGAGGAGGCATCATGCGCATCTGCGGCTCGTTGGTCTAGGGGTATGCTTCTCACTTTGGGTGCGAGAGGTCTCGGGTTCAAATCCCGGACGAGCCCTGGCTTTTCCAGTTCCCCTTTTCTGCCGCCTGCACAGCCCGCATTTTTGTGAATCTTGGAAGGCTAGCTCGCCCCACGCGGCTCTGGGACATGCGACGTGCGACGGCTCGTTGGTCTAGTAGTATGATTCTCGCTTCGGGTGCGAGAGGCCCCGGGTTCAAATCCCGGACGAGCCAGGACTTAGGCTCCCTCTGCCTTTCTTGGCGTTGGGAAATCATTTAAGCCGGTCTCTACCAGCGCCCTTTGCTTTCTTTTTGTTATTTATTTATTTTTGGTTCGGCGGCAGGGGTGTTTAATGCGGAGGCGTTGTTTTTAGGGTACAGTGGATTCAACTTTAGAAGCCACACTGCGAGAAAAGCAGGCAATGCCGTCTTCCTGTGAACGCGGACCGTGCTGGCTGGCGGCGTGACAGCGACACGCCCAGCTCGGCTCGTTGGTCTAGGGGTATGATTCTCGCTTAGGGTGCGAGAGGTCCCGGGTTCAAATCCCGGACGAGCCCACCTTTTGACAGTACTGAGGCTCGTCTGCTTCCACTGGTTGCGTGCAGTCTTCTCTCCTCCAGGGTTTTCTGGCGCCAGTGTAGTGAGTGGGAAACACCCGACGTGTCTCTCTCTCTCGCGCTCGAGGGTATGCTGTTGCTTCCTGTCAACCGAATGCCTCCCTGCAGCGGGAATGCCTTTCTAAAGCCAAAGTGCGCTTTTTCTCCCGCCGTCATGCAGAGTTCCACCCCGAAACTCCTCTTTGCTTTGATGTTGAACGAATGCCGTCTTCGGTGGACTTTTCCGCACGGGATCCGTGAGAGAGGGCAACGCAGGGCATAGCAGGCTGCCCACGCGGCAGTACAGTTTGCCAGCCCACAATTGGCACGTCGGGAGGAGGCATCATGCGCATCTGCGGCTCGTTGGTCTAGGGGTATGATTCTCGCTTTGGGTGCGAGAGGTCCCGGGTTCAAATCCCGGACGAGCCCTGGCTTTTCCAGTTCCCCTTTTCTGCCGCCTGCACAGCCCGCCTTTTTGTGAATCTTGGAAGGCTAGCTCGCCCCACGCGGCTCTGGGACATGCGACGTGCGACGGCTCGTTGATCTAGTGGTATGATTCTCGCTTCGGGTGCGAGAGGCCCCGGGTTCAAATCCCGGACGAGCCCGGACTTAGGCTCCCTCTGCCTTTCTTGGCGGTGGGAAATCATTTAAGCCGGTCTCTACCAGCGCCCTTTGCTTTCTTTTTGTTATTTATTTATTTTTGGTTCGGGGGCAGGGGTGTTTAATGCGGAGGCGTTGTTTTAGGGTACAGTGGATTCAACTTTAGAAGTCACACTGCGAGAAAAGCAGGCAATGCCGTCTTCCCGTGAACACGGACCGTGCTGGCTGGCGGCGTGACAGCGACACGCCCAGCTCGGCTCGTTGGTCTAGGGGTATGATTCTCGCTTAGGGTGCGAGAGGTCCCGGGTTCAAATCCCGGACGAGCCCACCTTTTGACAGTACTGAGGCTCGTCCGCTTCCACTGGTTGCGTGCAGTCTTCTCTCCTCCAGGGTTTTCTGGCGCCAGTGTAGTGAGTGGGAAACACCCGACGTGTCTCTCTCTCGCGCTAGAGGGTATGCTGTTGCTTCCTGTCAACCGAATACCTCCCTGCAGCGGGAATGCCTTTCTAACGCCAAAGTGCGCTTTTTCTCCCGCCGTCATGCAGAGTTCCACCCCGAAACTCCTCTTTGCTTTGATGTTGAACGAATGCCGTCTTCGGTGGACTTTTCCGCACGGGATCCGTGAGAGAGGGCAACGCAGGGCATAGCAGGCTGCCCACGCGGCAGTACAGTTTGCCAGCCCACAATTGGCACGTCGGGAGGAGGCATCATGCGCATCTGCGGCTCGTTGGTCTAGGGGTATGATTCTCGCTTTGGGTGCGAGAGGTCCCTGGTTCAAATCCCGGACGAGCCCTGGCTTTTCCAGTTCCCCTTTTCTGCCGCCTGCACAGCCCGCCTTTTTGTGAATCTTGGAAGGCTAGCTCGCCCCACGCGGCTCTGGGACATGCGACGTGCGACGGCTCGTTGGTCTAGTGGTATGATTCTCGCTTCGGGTGCGAGAGGCCCCGGGTTCAAATCCCGGACGAGCCCGGACTTAGGCTCCCTCTGCCTTTCTTGGCGGTGGGAAATCATTTAAGCCGGTCTCTACCAGCGCCCTTTGCTTACTTTTTGTTATTTATTTATTTTTGGTTCGGGGGCAGGGGTGTTTAATGCGGAGGCGTTGTTTTAGGGTACAGTGGATTCAACTTTAGAAGTCACACTGCGAGAAAAGCAGGCAATGCCGTCTTCCTGTGAACACGGACCGTGCTGGCTGGCGGCGTGACAGCGACATGCCCAGCTCGGCTCGTTGGTCTAGGGGTATGATTCTCGCTTAGGGTGCGAGAGGTCCCGGGTTCAAATCCCGGACGAGCCCACCTTTTGACAGTACTGAGGCTCGTCCGCTTCCACTGGTTGCGTGCAGTCTTCTCTCCTCCAGGGTTTTCTGGCGCCAGTGTAGTGAGTGGGAAACACCCGACGTGTCTCTCTCTCGCGCTCGAGGGTATGCTTTTGCTTCCTGTCAACCGAATGCCTCCCTGCAGCGGGAATGCCTTTCTAACGCCAAAGTGCGCTTTTTCTCCCGCCGTCATGCAGAGTTCCACCCCGAAACTCCTCTTTGCTTTGATGTTGAACGAATGCCGTCTTCGGTGGACTTTTCCGCACGGGATCCGTGAGAGAGGGCAACGCAGGGCATAGCAGGCTGCCCACGCGGCAGTACAGTTTGCCAGCCCACAATTGGCACGTCGGGAGGAGGCATCATGCGCATCTGCGGCTCGTTGGTCTAGGGGTATGATTCTCGCTTTGGGTGCGAGAGGTCTCGGGTTCAAATCCCGGACGAGCCCTGGCTTTTCCAGTTCCCCTTTTCTGCCGCCTGCACAGCCCGCATTTTTGTGAATCTTGGAAGGCTAGCTCGCCCCACGCGGCTCTGGGACATGCGACGTGCGACGGCTCGTTGGTCTAGTAGAATGATTCTCGCTTCGGGTGCGAGAGGCCCCGGGTTCAAATCCCGGACGAGCCCGGAACTAGGCTCGATCTGCCTTTCTTTGCGGTGTGAAATCATTTAAGCCGGTCTCTACCAGCGCCCTTTGCTTTCTTTTTGTTATTTATTTATTTTTGGTTCGGCGGCAGGGGTGTTTAATGCGGAGGCGTTGTTTTTAGGGTACAGTGGATTCAACTTTAGAAGCCACACTGCGAGAAAAGCAGGCAATGCCGTCTTCCTGTGAACGCGGACCGTGCTGGCTGGCAGCGTGACAGCGACATGCCCAGCTCGGCTCGTTGGTCTAGGGGTATGATTCTCGCTTAGGGTGCGAGAGGTCCCGGGTTCAAATCCCGGAGGAGCCCACCTTTTGACAGTACTGAGGCTCGTCCGCTTCCACTGGTTGCGTGCAGTCTTCTCTCCTCCAGGGTTTTCTGGCGCCAGTGTAGTGAGTGGGAAACACCCGACGTGTCTCTCTCTCGCGCTCGAGGGTATGCTGTTGCTTCCTGTCAACCGAATGCCTCCCTGCAGCGGGAATGCCTTTCTCACGCCAAAGTGCGCTTTTTCTCCCGCCGTCATGCAGAGTTCCACCCCGAAACTCCTCTTTGCTTTGATGTTGAACGAATGCCGTCTTCGGTGGACTTTTCCGCACGGGATCCGTGAGAGAGGGCAACGCAGGGCATAGCAGGCTGCCCACGCGGCAGCACAGTTTGCCAGCCCACAATTGGCACGTCGGGAGGAGGCATCATGCGCATCTGCGGCTCGTTGGTCTAGGGGTATGATTCTCGCTTTGGGTGCGAGAGGTCCCGTGTTCAAATCCCTGACGAGCCCTGGCTTTTCCAGTTCCCCTTTTCTGCCGCCTGCACAGCCCGCCTTTTTGTGAATCTTGGAAGGCTAGCTCGCCCCACGCGGCTCTGGGACATGCGACGTGCGACGGCTCGTTGGTCTAGTGGTATGATTCTCGCTTCGGGTGCGAGAGGCCCCGGGTTCAAATCCCGGACGAGCCCGGACTTAGGCTCCCTTTGCCTTTCTTGGCGGTGGGAAATCATTTAAGCCGGTCTCTACCAGCGCACTTTGCTTTCTTTTTGTTATTTATTTATTTTTGGTTCGGGGGCAGGGGTGTTTAATGCGGAGGCGTTGTTTTAGGGTACAGTGGATTCAACTTTAGAAGTCACACTGCGAGAAAAGCAGGCAATGCCGTCTTCCTGTGAACACGGACCGTGCTGGCTGGCGGCGTGACAGCGACATGCCCAGCTCGGCTCGTTGGTCTAGGGGTATGATTCTCGCTTAGGGTGCGAGAGGTCCCGGGTTCAAATCCCGGACGAGCCCACCTTTTGACAGTACTGAGGCTCGTCCGCTTCCACTTTTTGCGTGCAGTCTTCTCTCCTCCAGGGTTTTCTCGCGCCAGTGTAGTGAGTGGGAAACACCCGACGTGTCTCTCTCTCGCGCTCGAGGGTATGCTGTTGCTTCCTGTCAACCGAATGCCTCCGTGCAGCGGGAATGCCTTTCTAACGCCAAAGTGCGCTTTTTCTCCCGCCGTCATGCAGAGTTCCACCCCGAAACTCCTCTTTGCTTTGATGTTGAACGAATGCCGTCTTCGGTGGACTTTTCCGCACGGGATCCGTGAGAGAGGGCAACGCAGGGCATAGCAGGCTGCCCACGCGGCAGTACAGTTTGCCAGCCCACAATTGGCACGTCGGGAGGAGGCATCATGCGCATCTGCGGCTCGTTGGTCTAGGGGTATGATTCTCGCTTTGGGTGCGAGAGGTCTCGGGTTCAAATCCCGGACGAGCCCTGGCTTTTCCAGTTCCCCTTTTCTGCCGCCTGCACAGCCCGCCTTTTTGTGAATCTTGGAAGGCTAGCTCGCCCCACGCGGCTCTGGGACATGCGACGTGCGACGGCTCGTTGGTCTAGTAGTATGATTCTCGCTTCGGGTGCGAGAGGCCCCGGGTTCAAATCCCGGACGAGCCCGGACCTAGGCTCCCTCTGCCTTTCTTTGCGGTGTGGAATCATTTAAGCCGGTCTCTACCAGCGCCCTTTGCTTTCTTTTTGTTATTTATTTATTTTTGGTTCGGCGGCAGGGGTGTTTAATGCGGAGGCGTTGTTTTTAGGGTACAGTGGATTCAACTTTAGAAGCCACACTGCGAGAAAAGCAGGCAATGCCGTCTTCCCGTGAACGCGGACCGTGCTGGCTGGCGGCGTGACAGCGACATGCCCAGCTCGGCTCGTTGGTCTAGGGGTATGATTCTCGCTTAGGGTGCGAGAGGTCCCGGGTTCAAATCCCGGACGAGCCCACCTTTTGACAGTACTGAGGCTCGTCCGCTTCCACTGGTTGCGTGCAGTCTTCTCTCCTCCAGGGTTTTCTGGCGCCAGTGTAGTGAGTGGGAAACACCCGACGTGTCTCTCTCTCGCGCTCGAGGGTATGCTGTTGCTTCCTGTCAACCGAATGCCTCCCTGCAGCGGGAATGCCTTTCTAACGCCAAAGTGCGCTTTTTCTCCCGCCGTCATGCAGAGTTCCACCCCGAAACTCCTCTTTGCTTTGATGTTGAACGAATGCCGTCTTCGGTGGACTTTTCCGCACGGGATCCGTGAGAGAGGGCAACGCAGGGCATAGCAGGCTGCCCACGCGGCAGTACAGTTTGCCAGCCCACAATTGGCACGTCGGGAGGAGGCAGCATGCGCATCTGCGGCTCGTTGGTCTAGGGGTATGATTCTCACTTTGGGTGCAAGAGGTCTCGGGTTCAAATCCCGGACGAGCCCTGGCTTTTCCAGTTCCCCTTTTCTGCCGCCTGCACAGCCCGCATTTTTGTGAATCTTGGAAGGCTAGCTCGCCCCACGCGGCTCTGGGACATGCGACGTGCGACGGCTCGTTGGTCTAGTAGTATGATTCTCGCTTCGGGTGCGAGAGGCCCCGGGTTCAAATCCCGGACGAGCCCGGACCTAGGCTCCCTCTGCCTTTCTTTGCGGTGTGAAATCATTTAAGCCGGTCTCTACCAGCGCCCTTTGCTTTCTTTTTGTTATTTATTTATTTTTGGTTCGGCGGCAGGGGTGTTTAATGCGGAGGCGTTGTTTTTAGGGTACAGTGGATTCAACTTTAGAAGCCACACTGCGAGAAAAGCAGGCAATGCCGTCTTCCTGTGAACGCGGACCGTGCTGGCTGGCGGCGTGACAGCGACACGCCCAGCTCGGCTCGTTGGTCTAGGGGTATGATTCTCGCTTAGGGTGCGAGAGGTCCCGGGTTCAAATCCCGGACGAGCCCACCTTTTGACAGTACTGAGGCTCGTCCGCTTCCACTGGTTGCGTGCAGTCTTCTCTCCTCCAGGGTTTTATGGCGCCAGTGTAGTGAGTGGGAAACACCCGACGTGTCTCTCTCTCTCGCGCTCGAGGGTATGCTGTTGCTTCCTGTCAACCGAATGCCTCCCTGCAGCGGGAATGCCTTTCTAAAGCCAAAGTGCGCTTTTTCTCCTGCCGTCATGCAGAGTTCCACCCCGAAACTCCTCTTTGCTTTGATGTTGAACGAATGCCGTCTTCGGTGGACTTTTCCGCACGGGATCCGTGAGAGAGGGCAACGCAGGGCATAGCAGGCTGCCCACGCGGCAGTACAGTTTGCCAGCCCACAATTGGCACGTCGGGAGGAGGCATCATGCGCATCTGCGGCTCGTTGGTCTAGGGGTATGATTCTCGCTTTGGGTGCGAGAGGTCCCGGGTTCAAATCCCGGACGAGCCCTGGCTTTTCCAGTTCCCCTTTTCTGCCGCCTGCACAGCCCGCCTTTTTGTGAATCTTGGAAGGCTAGCTCGCCCCACGCGGCTCTGGGACATGCGACGTGCGACGGCTCGTTGGTCTAGTGGTATGATTCTCGCTTCGGGTGCGAGAGGCCCCGGGTTCAAATCCCGGACGAGCCCGGACTTAGGCTCCCTCTGCCTTTCTTGGCGGTGGGAAATCATTTAAGCCGGTCTCTACCAGCGCCCTTTGCTTTCTTTTTGTTATTTATTTATTTTTGGTTCGGGGGCAGGGGTGTTTAATGCGGAGGCGTTGTTTTAGGGTACAGTGGATTCAACTTTAGAAGTCACACTGCGAGAAAAGCAGGCAATGCCGTCTTCCCGTGAACACGGACCGTGCTGGCTGGCGGCGTGACAGCGACACGCCCAGCTCGGCTCGTTGGTCTAGGGGTATGATTCTCGCTTAGGGTGCGAGAGGTCCCGGGTTCAAATCCCGGACGAGCCCACCGTTTGACAGTACTGAGGCTCGTCCGCTTCCACTGGTTGCATGCAGTCTTCTCTCCTCCAGGGTTTTCTGGCGCCAGTGTAGTGAGTGGGAAACACCCGACGTGTCTCTCTCTCGCGCTCGAGGGTATGCTGTTGCTTCCTGTCAACCGAATGCCTCCCTGCAGCGGGAATGCCTTTCTAAAGCCAAAGTGCGCTTTTTCTCCCGCCGTCATGCAGAGTTCCACCCCGAAACTCCTCTTTGCTTTGATGTTGAACGAATGCCGTCTTCGGTGGACTTTTCCGCACGGGATCCGTGAGAGAGGGCAACGCAGGGCATAGCAGGCTGCCCACGCGGCAGTACAGTTTGCCAGCCCACAATTGGCACGTCGGGAGGAGGCATCATGCGCATCTGCGGCTCGTTGGTCTAGGGGTATGATTCTCGCTTTGGGTGCGAGAGGTCCCGGGTTCAAATCCCGGACGAGCCCTGGCTTTTCCAGTTCCCCTTTTCTGCCGCCTGCACAGCCCGCCTTTTTGTGAATCTTGGAAGGCTAGCTCGCCCCACGCAGCTCTGGGACATGCGACGTGCGACGGCTCGTTGGTCTAGTGGTATGATTCTCGCTTCGGGTGCGAGAGGCCCCGGGTTCAAATCCCGGACGAGCCCGGACTTAGGCTCCCTCTGCCTTTCTTGGCGGTGGGAAATCATTTAAGCCGGTCTCTACCAGCGCCCTTTGCTTTCTTTTTGTTATTTATTTATTTTTGGTTCGGGGGCAGGGGTGTTTAATGCGGAGGCGTTGTTTTAGGGTACAGTGGATTCAACTTTAGAAGTCACACTGCGAGAAAAGCAGGCAATGCCGTCTTCCCGTGAACACGGACCGTGCTGGCTGGCGGCGTGACAGCGACACGCCCAGCTCGGCTCGTTGGTCTAGGGGTATGATTCTCGCTTAGGGTGCGAGAGGTCCCGGGTTCAAATCCCGGACGAGCCCACCGTTTGACAGTACTGAGGCTCGTCCGCTTCCACTGGTTGCGTGCAGTCTTCTCTCCTCCAGGGTTTTCTGGCGCCAGTGTAGTGAGTGGGAAACACCCGACGTGTCTCTCTCTCGCGCTCGAGGGTATGCTGTTGCTTCCTGTCAACCGAATGCCTCCCTGCAGCGGGAATTCCTTTCTAACGCCAAAGTGCGCTTTTTCTCCCGCCGTCATGCAGAGTTCCACCCCGAAACTCCTCTTTGCTTTGATGTTGAACGAATGCCGTCTTCGGTGGACTTTTCCGCACGGGATCCGTGAGAGAGGGCAACGCAGGGCATAGCAGGCTGCCCACGCGGCAGTACAGTTTGCCAGCCCACAATTGGCACGTCGGGAGGAGGCATAATGCGCATCTGCGGCTAGTTGGTCTAGGGGTATGATTCTCGCTTTGGGTGCGAGAGGTCTCGGGTTCAAATCCCGGACGTGCCCTTGCTTTTCCAGTTCCCCTTTTCTGCCGCCTGCACAGCCCGCCTTTTTGTGAATCTTGGAAGGCTAGCTCGCCCCACGCGGCTCTGGGACATGCGACGTGCGACGGCTCGTTGGTCTAGTAGTATGATTCTCGCTTCGGGTGCGAGAGGACCCGGGTTCAAATCCCGGACGAGCCCGGACCTAGGCTCCCTCTGCCTTTCTTTGCGGTGTGAAATCATTTAAGCCGCTCTCTACCCGCGCCCTTTGCGTTCTTTTTGTTATTTATTTATTTTTGGTTCGGCGGCAGGGGTGTTTAATGCGGAGGCGTTGTTTTTAGGGTACAGTGGATTCAACTTTAGAAGCCACACTGCGAGAAAAGCAGGCAATGCCGTCTTCCTGTGAACGCGGACCGTGCTGGCTGGCGGCGTGACAGCGACACGCCCAGCTCGGCTCGTTGGTCTAGGGGTATGATTCTCGCTTAGGGTGCGAGAGGTCCCGGGTTCAAATCCCGGACGAGCCCACCTTTTGACAGTACTGAGGCTCGTCCGCTTCCACTGGTTGCGTGCAGTCTTCTCTCCTCCAGGGTTTTCTGGCGCCAGTGTAGTGAGTGGGAAACACCCGACGTGTCTCTCTCTCTCGCGCTCGAGGGTATGCTGTTGCTTCCTGTCAACCGAATGCCTCCCTGCAGCGGGAATGCCTTTCTAAAGCCAAAGTGCGCTTTTTCTCCCGCCGTCATGCAGAGTTCCACCCCGAAACTCCTCTTTGCTTTGATGTTGAACAAATGCCGTCTTCGGTGGACTTTTCCGCACGGGATCCGTGAGAGAGGGCAACGCAGGGCATAGCAGGCTGCCCACGCGGCAGTACAGTTTGCCAGCCCACAATTGGCACGTCGGGAGGAGGCATCATGCGCATCTGCGGCTCGTTGGTCTAGGGGTATGATTCTCGCTTTGGGTGCGAGAGGTCCCGGGTTCAAATCCAGGACGAGCCCTGGCTTTTCCAGTTCCCCTTTTCTGCCGCCTGCACAGCCCGCCTTTTTGTGAATCTTGGAAGGCTAGCTCGCCCCACGCGGCTCTGGGACATGCGACGTGCGACGGCTCGTTGGTCTAGTGGTATGATTCTCGCTTCGGGTGCGAGAGGCCCCGGGTTCAAATCCCGGACGAGCCCGGACTTAGGCTCCCTCTGCCTTTCTTGGCGGTGGGAAATCATTTAAGCCGGTCTCTACCAGCGCCCTTTGCTTTCTTTTTGTTATTTATTTATTTTTGGTTCGGGGGCAGGGGTGTTTAATGCGGAGGCGTTGTTTTAGGGTACAGTGGATTCAACTTTAGAAGTCACACTGCGAGAAAAGCAGGCAATGCCGTCTTCCTGTGAACACGGACCGTGCTGGCTGGCGGCGTGACAGCGACACGCCCAGCTCGGCTCGTTGGTCTAGGGGTATGATTCTCGCTTAGGGTGCGAGAGGTCCCGGGTTCAAATCCCGGAAGAGCCCACCTTTTGACAGTACTGAGGCTCGTCCGCTTCCACTGGTTGCGTGCAGTCTTCTCTCCTCCAGGGTTTTCTGGCGCCAGTGTAGTGAGTGGGAAACACCCGACGTGTCTCTCTCTCGCGCTCGAGGGTATGCTGTTGCTTCCTGTCAACCGAATGCCTCCCTGCAGCAGGAATGCCTTTCTAACGCCAAAGTGCGCTTTTTCTCCCGCCGTCATGCAGAGTTCCACCCCGAAACTCCTCTTTGCTTTGATGTTGAACGAATGCCGTCTTCGGTGGACTTTTCCGCACGGGATCCGTGAGAGAGGGCAACGCAGGGCATAGCAGGCTGCCCACGCGGCAGTACAGTTTGCCAGCCCACAATTGGCACGTCGGGAGGAGGCATCATGCGCATCTGCGGCTCGTTGGTCTAGGGGTATGATTCTCGCTTTGGGTGCGAGAGGTCTCGGGTTCAAATCCCGGACGAGCCCTGGCTTTTCCAGTTCCCCTTTTCTGCCGCCTGCACAGCCCGCCTTTTTGTGAATCTTGGAAGGCTAGCTCGCCCCACGCGGCTCTGGGACATGCGACGTGCGACGGCTCGTTGGTCTAGTAGTATGATTCTCGCTTCGGGTGCGAGAGGCCCCGGGTTCAAATCCCGGACGAGCCCGGACCTAGGCTCCCTCTGCCTTTCTTTGCGGTGTG
>NC_091457.1:23480452-23610282 GCF_027789765.1 Dendropsophus ebraccatus | reverse complement strand
TCATCTCGGGAGTGACAGCCCGCTCAGCCAATCACTGGCTCGTTTTGGGTCTTTAGCTAGTATCCATGCTAGTTTCTGCTGCTAAAAGAACCCTAGGGCAGCGTGGAAAAGAAGTGTAAGGTCAGCTAGGAGCAAAGGTCTCCTTTCTCGGAATAGAACGGCAAAAATTTGGTAGAAAGAAAGGCACTGCTGAGATTTGAACTCAGGATCTCCTGTTTACTAGACAGGCGCTTTAACCAACTAAGCCGCTTCTGCTGCGGAAAGCCAGAAAATGATACAGTGCGAAGCCATGATTTCGAATCACACAAACTCTGATGACTTTTTGGAGCAAATGCTGCATTCTCTTTTTCTTCCTCTCAATGCATAAGACGGAATAAAGAGATTGAAGGGATACCAGGAAAGCGCTATCGGGAAAGCTGCAATTGCTTCATTAAGTCATGAGATGTTGTATAAATGCAGATCATGGCTTCACACTGGCCTGTTTGTTGACATTGTGTGGCTCGAGGCGCTGTGGCTTATTTGGTTAAAGCACCTGTTTAGTAAGAAGGAGATCCTAAGTTCAAATCTCAGCAGTGCCTATTTTTACAATTCTAGTCCAAGAAGGAGACTTTCGCGCGTAGCTGACATGGAACTTGTCTTCCACCCGGCCCTAGGGTACACTGAGCAGGGGAAACTGTATGGATACTGGCTAAACGCCCAAAAGATGGAAATGTCATTGTCTTCTTAACAGGATAGCATGGAACACCACGCATGACAAATTAAAGAGGCAAAGCAAAGCCCTCACTTGGGGTTGTGTTTGTTCGACCTTACTAACTATGCAACTATGATGAAGGATTGATTTGTTACATGCTGCATCCTTCACGATTGCTGATGGTGAACATCTCTGGTTGAGGCATCCACTTCCTGTGCTGACGATAAAGAAAGAGCAAAGCAAGTTTCCGCCTTGAAAGAAGCAGAAGAAATCGACGAGGATGGAATTCGAAGCGATGCATGCAGAGTACAATGGATTAGCAGTCCATCAACTTAACCACTCGGCCACCTCGTTGACAGAAGACATCTCTTGTCTGTTGACAGATGCCAAAAGCAATCTGAACAAGTCTTTGGCTGAATTTTCATTGAAGGCGGTACATCAGCCGCTGCACGTGGCCCGTTTTACCGGCTTTCCTAAGCTTGAGCATGTGGCGTTTTGACTTAGTTGGTTAAAGTGCCTGTCTTGTAAACAGGAGATCCTGAGTTCGAATCTCTGCAGTGCCTTCCATTCTATGCAGTTTTTGCCACTTTATTCTTAAAAGGCGATGCTCGCCCATAGCGGACCGCCAGACTTGTCTGCCCCTAGGGTACTCCCAGCAAAAAAGTCTGCATAATGGCTAAACACCCAATAGCAGGCAATGGCATTGGCTTCCTTACAGGATAGCAAGAAGCACCATTGCTTTAACCACGCGGCCACCTCGTCTACATCAAGTGATTTCACCTGCTGCTAGATTGTGAAAACCATTGGAACAAGGCTTTGGCTGCTTTAGCATTGAATGCAGTGTCTATCAGGCACTGGCTGAGTGGAGATTAACTCCTCTACTACACTACGTAAATCTTTTTCAAAGATGAACCAATGCATAGGGCATAACGATTGGCCCACTCTAATTCTTACTCATGGCTCTGATGGCGCTTTCCTGGTACTCATTCAATTTATTTATTCCGTCGTATGCATTGAGAAGAAAACAGGGCGCTCTCCATGCTGTGCTAAGCTGTGGATCAGAGGCTTATGGAACCAACAATCTCTAGCCTACTACGTCATTCTCTACTGTCTGCATTGGATCTGCTTGGTCTGTTTCTTCAAGCCTGTGAAGAAAAAGAGAAAGATGCAATTTCTCCATAAAGTCATGAGATGTTGTATAAATGTAGATCATGGCTTCGCACTGGCCTGTTTTGTGGCCTTGGGTGGCTTGAGGTGCTGTGGCTTAGTTGGTTAAAGCGCCTGTCTAGTAAACAGGAGATCCTGAGTTTGAATCTCAGCAGTGCCTTTCTTTTCTTTTTTTTTCTCCCTCAATTTTTGCAATTCTAGTCCAAGAAGGAGACGTTCGTCCGTAGCTGACATGGAACTTGTCTTCCACCCGGCCCTAGGGTACACTGAGCAGGGGAAACTGTATGGATACTGGCTAAACGCCCAAAAGATGGAAATGTCATTGTCTTCTTAACAGGATAGCATGGAACACCACGCATTACAAATTAAAGAGGCAAAGCAAAGCCCTCACTTGGGGTTGTGTTTGTTCGACCTTACTAACTATGCAACTATGATGAAGGATTGATTTGTCACATGCTGCATCCTTCACGATTGCTGATGGTGAACATGCTGTGCTAAGCCGTAGATCAGTTGCTTATGGAACACAGGAATTTTGACACTTACCTACCGGGAAATTCTTGTTCTTGTTAGTCCTACGGCGGCACACAATGGGTTAAGTCTGGATCCCGAGTGCAAGGCAGAAGAGACATGCTCAGCAGTAACCAATCAAAAAAGGTCACATGGTATAAGAGGCTGGATTAACCACACAAACACAGAGTTCGTATGCAGTAGTAATATTTAATAAGGGTGGGCGTGTTTTTAATAAGGGTGGGCGGGAATTTCCCGGTAGGTAAGTATCAAAATTCCTGTGTTCCAGTTAGTCCTACGGCGGCACACAATGGGAATTGCACAGCAGTTTAGAAATAATAGGGGGGGGTACAAAAAAACAGTACTTATGACTTCAGCACTTTAGCGCCTAAGGCTGTCTCCCCAGAGACATTCAATCTGTAGTAATTCACAAATGAAGAACTGCTTGACCACGCTGCTGCTCTACATATCTCCTGCAGGGATACGTTTGATGATTCCGCCCAGGAAGTTGCGACAGCTCGGGTCGAATGTGCCATCAGATGGGGCCTGAAGATCCTGCGCTGAATAGCTGAATGCTATTGTATTTTTAATCCATCTGGCGATTAGGGCTTTTGAGGCTT
Organism: Dendropsophus ebraccatus; assembly: GCF_027789765.1. Taxonomy (NCBI): domain Eukaryota; kingdom Metazoa; phylum Chordata; class Amphibia; order Anura; family Hylidae; genus Dendropsophus; species Dendropsophus ebraccatus. Next base: position 23,607,297 of record NC_091457.1, on the reverse strand, counting down.
TGAGCCCTTTGGATCTTCCGTCATAAATAAGGAATAAATTCTCTTCCCTCCTGAAGTCTTCCACTCTATCTTTATAGATGAGCACTGCCCGTCTGACGTCCAATAGATCCTCTCCTGAATCTGTTACAGGAAGTTTTGGCAGAATGATCTCTTGATCAATAGAAGATGTTATCTTCGGAATAAACCCCGGAATGGTCCGTAGATATATAGCGTCACCAAGGTCTCTAAAGTATGGTTCTCTGGACGATAGAGCCTGGAACTCACTCACTCTACGAGCTGAGGCGATTGCCACAAGAAATGTGGTTTTCCATGTCAGATGCTGTAGATCGGAAGACTCTAGAGGTTCAAATGGAGGGTGTTTCAGCGCTTCCAATACAATTTGTAAGTCCCATGATAGAATTGGGGGTTTTACCGTAGGTCGGATATTCCTGACCCCCTTCAGGAATCTGGAGACTAATGGCTCATTAGCAAATCTTCCACCAAGGAGGGAATTTATGGCTGCGAACTGTACTTTCAGTGTGTTCAGTTTCAGACCCTGATCGAAACCCTTCTGAAGGAAGTTTAGTATTGATGTGAGAGAAAAATCCTTGGAGTTGGAGGTAAAAACCTTCCAGATGCCTTCAGACTTCTTCCTAGTACTTGCTCTTCTAGAATTTACCATGGTTGAGATGGTGTTTTCAGCAAGACCTGATTCCCTCCAAGCAGTCAGTTCAACCTCCATGCCGCTAGCTGGAGGAGGCTGATGTTGGGATGATGAAGACCTTTCTGGATTAGGAGGTCCGGTGTGCATGGTAATTTCCACACTTTCCCGTTCGCCAGAGAGCAGGCTAGGGAGAACCAAGGCCTGCGAGGCCAGTATGGCAGAATCATAAGGGCTGATGCTCCTTCTTACTTCACCTTCCGAAGAGCTATCGTGATCAGTGCTGGAGGAGGGAAGGCATAAATGTAAGTCTTTGTCCACGAAATCGATAGACCGTCTAGGAATGTCGGATGGTCTGACTGGCTTCTTGAGCAAAAGTTCTGGAGTTTTGCGTTCGCTCGAGTAGCAAAGACGTCTAATTCTGGGGTGCCAAACCTCCTCGTCGCTTGAAGAAATATCTTCTGTGAAAGTTCCCACTCGCCCGGGTGGAGAGAATGCCTGCTTAGCATGTCCGCCGTGGAGTTGAGTGTACCTTTGATGTGAACCGCTGATAATCCGGAAAGATGAAGCTCTGCCCAGGAAAATATGGCTCGATTCTCTTCTAGAAGAGGGAGACTCCTGGTACCCCCTTGTTTGTTCAGATAGAATACTGACGAGAGGTTGTCGGTCGGAACTAGGACATTGCGGTTGTGGAAAAGACGGCTGAAATGAAATAACGCTAGCTTGATATCGGGACGCATCTGTCGTGAGGACAATCCTCTCCTCTTGGATAAGAGGGATACCTTTGTGAAAAATCATAGGGTTTAGCTACCAAGCAAGATCCCTCCGAGTTCGATTCGAAATAGATATCGGATGGTGTAAGGAGAAGTGGTTCTTGTCCCAGGCTGTTAGTATCTCCATTTGAAGCAAGCGGACATGTGCTCTGGCCCACGGTACTGCATCCAGTGTGGATGTTAAAGTCCCTAATACCGCCATGGCAGTCCTCAGAGACACTGACCGTTGCAATCTCAAGTTGAAAACTTGTTTGATGAGTCTGTTGATTCTGTCGTGTGACAGAAAAATCTTCATCTGTACTGTGTCTATTTGGAAGCCCAAGAAAACTAGTGTCTGTGAGGGGACTAGCTGTGATTTCTGATGATTTATTAGGAAACCATGATCTTGCAGCAATCCGATCGATAGTTGGATGTGATGGTTCAGACATGAAGGGGATTTGGCTATCAGCAACCAATCGTCCAAGTAAGGCACGATCCTCATGCCCTTGAGCCTGAGTACAGCTGCCAGTACTATCGAGATCTTTGTAAAGACTCTTGGCGCTGAAGATAGACCAAATGGTAGGCACGCGAATTGGAGGTGGTGAATCTGGTCTCCTAGCTGCAGAGCCACCCGTAGGTACTTCCTGTGACAAGGAGCGATAGGGATATGCAGATATGCATCTGTCAAGTCTATGAAGGCCAGATAGTCCCTTGCGTTGATAAGTGGAATGACCGACTTGATGTTGTCCATCTTGAATGACAGCTTCCTCATGAATTTGTTGAGGGGCATTTTGTTTGGGCACCAGGAAAATACGGGAATAAAAACCGCTTCCTCTTTCTACCGGAGGTACTGGTTCCAGAGCTTTCTTGGCGATGAACTCCTTTACTAGAAGAAGAAGGTTTGGGTCTGTCATTTTGTTCAATAGAAACCTGTTTGGGGGAGAGGAAAGAAGCTCTAGACAGTAACCGTTTTGGATTACTGAGAGTACCCACTTGTCGCGGGTGGCATTCTTCCACTGGGGGAGAAACCACTTCAGTCGGCCTCCCACCGGTAGTGGGGGTAAGGTGGCGTCATAACTGTCTGTCCTTTTTGGCCGGAGCCTTCCCCTTGGAGGAAGAAGATGCTGGTCCGGACGGCCTGGCTTTAAAGTGTCTGAATCGATTAGCCCTATAGTCCTTACGGGCTTTAGGAGATGCCTTTGTTTGCTTTTTGTTTCTAAAAAAAGGTTTTTTAGGCATGGGAAACGTAGTCTCCTTGTTCTCATGTAAGTCCTTTAAAATTCCCTTTAATTGAGGACCAAACATAGACTCAGGTTGGAATGGTAGAGAACAGAAATGATGTTTTGATGCCACATCACCTGGCCACTGTTTCAGCCACAGACACCTTCTTGACGAATTCGCTGCTGTCATTATTTTGGATGACAGCGCCAAAGAATCAACAGGGGCATCACAGAGAAATTCCGCCGCGGCTTTAAGAGTGGGCATCTTTTCTAAGATCTCTCTTTTTGGAACATCCGATGCCAAATCCTTTGTGACCTCACTTAGCCACACCCTTAGGGCACGAGCCACTGGAATTGATGATAAAGCAACCTTAGATGAGGCTGCTGCAGCCGTATAAATCCTTTTGGATAAGGTATCCGTTTTTCTGTCCAACGGATCCTTCAGCATGGTGGAGTCCTCAGCTGGAAAAATTGATTTTTTTGCTAGCTTGATAACAGCTTGATCCACCTTAGGGGGTGTGTCCCATGAAGAGGTATGGGCTTCCTCCAGTCTATACATGGATTTGAACCGGGACCCCACGTCCAAGCGCTTTTCCGGCTTATTCCAGTCTTTTCTGTGCCATTCATCTAGAAGAGGGTGGGAAGGAAACACTCTACCCTCCGATGGAGGGAAATAATATAAGGCATCACGTGATGCTTTATCCTTAGTGGATTTATCTGACTCAAGTGTACCTTTGACAGACTTTATCAATCTGGACACATCATCCTTATGAAAAATGAAATAGTCTTTAGACTCTTCTTCTGAGTCTGAAGAGGAGTCACCACCATTATTAGAATGTGTAGGGGAAGCAGCAGCTCTAGCCGACTTTATTCTTTTAGCTGCGGGACCGCCATCCCCAAACATGTTATGTAGTTCACTTCTGATTATATCTCTGATAGATTCAGACAATGAAGGATCAGGTGTAACAGGATCAGGTGTAGCAGCTGTGCATAGTATGCAGATGTCAGTGGGTGCATCATCAGGAATAGTTCATTACATTTATTGCACACTCTATGTCTACATTTAGTAGCACACTTTCTTACAGGCGAAGACATGCTGAAGACAATCTGAAACAACAGATGCAAACAACCCTGAAGCCTTTATTACACATAACAAAACAGACAAGGGGGCTCAGAGAGCCATTACTTACTCAGTACTCTGGGGGAGACGGCTGCCTGGCAGTGCGCAACCTGATCAGGCAAACACTTCCTTAAAAAGGAAAACTCCTCCCCCAATGAGGATTGACACCGCCTCTGGATTGGCCTGGCAAGGCAAGCCTCCAATATACCAGGAATAATAAAAACATTATCCCGGGTCAGTCCTTACAACCTGTAAAGAACTGCAATAATATACAGAAAAGGTTAATTGGAAACTGAGTGTACTTATCTATAACAGAGCGGCTGCAGTCCCTGACTTCCGGGACGCCGCTCCACGTATCCTGACCGCGGGAGTCCACATCAGCGCGGCAGGAAGATCCTGGCGCGCTGGAACGCATGGTGGACCGCAAACGGTGCTGAATCAACGGCCGCCGGCGTCCGCGTGTATCAGCAGCGGGAGGCATCATACATCGGTAACTTGGCACCAAATATGAAACAGCCAATGAAAAACAACAAGGCGTAGCCTTACCTCCACATCGGACGCGCTTGAAAACAATAACAGCGCCGGGTGCAAAAAACACGCAACATTATCCAATCATGATAGATGTTCACACATCCCATCCCGTAGTCAGTACGTCCTGTCCCGATCTCAAAGGAGTATTCAGGCAGGAGACATACATAAGAATAAATGTATGAGGTCCGCACACCGAGATTTCAATCTACGTCCTGAAGTCTTCCATCGGTCGTCTTCAGTGCGGACCGGGATCGCAAAGAAAATTGGAGAACTATACACTATAGCTCTGGGTCCAAGTTCTGATCCCATCCAGGGCATGACAGAACGAGGCAAACTGCAGCACTGCAGCCTGATCTCCAAGTCTGAAAACATGCGTTGTGCCAGCAATACACTGCTCAGGCAAATCTATAAAAAACACAAGAAATAAATGTAAATTAAGTGTGATAACACATAATATATCTCTTCATACTTGCAGAAGGAAAAAACTCTGTGTTTGTGTGGTTAATCCAGCCTCTTATACCATGTGACCTTTTTTGATTGGTTACTGCTGAGCATGTCTCTTCTGCCTTGCACTCGGGATCCAGACTTAACCCATTGTGTGCCGCCGTAGGACTAACTGGAACCAACTATCTCTAGCCTACTATGTCAATCTCTTCTGTCTGCATTGGATCTGCTTGGTTTGTTTTCTCAAGCCTGTGAAGAAAAAGAGAAAGCTGCAATTGCTCTATTAAGTCATGAGATGTTGTATAAATGCAGATCATGGCTTCGCACTGGCCCGTTTTTTGACATTGCGTGGCTTGAGGCGCTGTGGCTTAGTTGGTTAAAGCGCCTGTCTAGTAAACAGGAGATCCTGAGTTCAAATCTCAGCAGTGCCTTTCTTTTCTTTTTTTTCCCCTCAATTTTTGCAATTCTAGTCAAAGAAGAAGACGTTCGCGCGTAGCTGACATGGAACTTGTCTTCCACCCGGCCCTAGGGTACTCTGAGCAGGGGAAACTGTATGGATACTGGCTAAATGCCCAAAAGATGGAAATAAAATGAACAAAATAGAAAAGGACAGCGCTCCATAGCGCGGATCAAATTATAAGAGACAGAGAGGGACCAACATGCAAAGAGACCCTCACCTGATGAGGTTGTGCTAAAATAAGAGGCACAACACTCGTATTGGCATATACGATGGACCGCAGCCACTCCCGTTATCCAAAGGAATGAATTGCACAGAAACACCTCCAACACCAACCAAGCACGGATCGTGGGGCGCAGGTCCAGTAAAATAAGAACATATAGTATAAAATAATTATATTTATTGAGACTCGACGCGTTTCGGAACCGCACCGGTTCCTTTCTCAAGAGTCATAATAGTTCACACAAAAAACACAGTTCATATAAAAGAGATAGGGATATGACATCAGAATATGGGGGAGGAGGGAACACACCCACTTAGAACAGGTGAAGCAAATCTCTATTAAGACAAAAGTATAGCAATATATATAAAAAATATACTGATAAAAACATATATATATATATATATATATATATATATATATATATATATTTATATATAGATATATATAGTCTGAAATCCTGAGATCACAGGAACCTCAAGTGGATTTATTGTATTTATCTCTGTGGTAAAGGATGACTTATCTATGTCTATCTGAGTGCATTCTAACTCTGTTTGAATAGAAGCAATGAATGGGGGGGGGGGGGCTTGCTGCCGAATGGGGTAGACGCATGAGAGGGCTGCTCCTGCTCTAGCGACCCTTTTCAGCGACTGAACCTTTCTTTGGACTGCCGAACCTACTCAGGACAGTGTCGGAACCTCCCTGGACTATGTCTGGAACATCAAAGAAGGGAAAGAAGCGCTTTAACACTGGGAAATTGACTGCTTTCTTCCCGTATGCGGGAACACAAGATGGCGCCGAATCCCGGGTGAGAGAAGAAGACGGAGACAGCAGTTCCTCTTCTGCCATAGATCTGCCGGAGGGTAAGGAGATCCTACGAGGCAACAAATTCGCCCCTCTGGCCGACCTCCCGGAGGGAGAGCTAGGGGGGGACTCTGTAGCGGAGAAATCACCTCTCCGGAGACATCACAAGGCCCCAATATGAATAGACCCGCTGGTAATACATCTCCCTTGCCACGCACTCGCAACATCAGCAGTGCTGATGAAGGAGACTCAATGCAGACAAAGTCGGCAGCTGTCCTTGCTTTGGCAGCGGCACTAGATAAACCATCGGAGACAGATTGCTTTGACTCTCTCAACACTGACAATGTTCCTACTACAGATACATCCATGAAGAACATGCTGATGGCCTTTAGAGAGTCCTTAGACAATAGAATAGATAAAGCCATGAAACCCCTGAAATTGGACGTTACTGAGCTGGGTCACCGAACTGATCACTTAGAACGGAAGATGGGGGAACTAGTGACTGCTCATAATGAACTTTACGATGGCCATACAGATCTTGTGAGCGAAGTCCAACGTCTCAAAAGCAAAATTGACGACTTGGACTACCGCTCCAGGCGTAATAATATCAAATTGCGTGGTATCCCAGAATCTGTCTCCCACCCTGAGCTCATCCACTTTATACAGAAATTTATAAAGGAAGCTCTCCCTGACAGCACCCACCGTGATCTAACGATCAACAGAGCCCACAGGGTACCAAGACCCAGACATTTGCCTGACGACACGCCTAGGGATTCCGTAGCCAGGGTTCACTGCTTTCATGTAAAAGAGGCATTTATGCAGGCCTCCAGAAATAAAAAGGACTTCCCGGAAAAATTTGCCTCCATTGCAGTTTTCAACGATTTATCGGCTAACACCCTACAATGGCGCCGATCAATGGCACCGATTACAACAGCGCTGAGATCTGCCGATATCATATATAGATGGGGCTACCCTGCAAAATTGTTAATGATTCGCGATGGCAGAACAACTGCGGTCTCTACAATTGAAGAGGGAACATCTGTGCTTCGTCTATGGAACTTGGAACCAGCCAGCATTCCGACACCGTCGACTTCCAGGAGCTCTCGACCAGAGGCTGAATGGCAACCTGCTCGCTCTTCCAAGAAAGGACGACGCTGACATCATAAGAGCGGGGCTCCTTTGGGCGGCTACCTTATGCTCTTTGCTGCACTCGGCTGTTTCCCGAACTGTTGTGCCCCACTGATTTTTTGTTAACGTAACAGTTAACACCTTGTTTGTGTGAACTTTTCCCATCCCCTACTGGGATGTCTGTTGTTATGTTGGTTGTTAATACTTATTTTCTGTTTTTCCTTCTATTTCTATATTTTTTAGACATGGAGCTCCGCGCTGTTCACCTTATCTTCCGTGACTCACAGGGGAGAAATCCTATCCGCTCACCCTTCTTCTCAACTTTGGGTAATATATGGCATTCACCAGCATTCTTTTTTCACCCTTTATGGTAGTAACATTCATATCTTACAATGTATGTGGCCTAAATTCCCCGCAGAGGCGATCTCACCTGTGGAGGGAAATTAAAGCTCTGCGAGGTGACGTTGTCTGTGTGCAGGAATCACACATCGTTGCTGCAGACGCTCATAGAATTCGTCATCCCCAATTTCCTGTTATCCGGCACTCACATTTTCATGCCAAACGAAGAGGAGTTTTAGTGGCCTTTAAAAACACCTTAGCAGTCACGATACACAACGAAATTGCAGACACGGACGGATGGTATCTTCTTCTTAATTGCACCATCAACAATATAGAATACACGATAGCCTCGGTTTATGCCCCAAACACTGGCCAGATTAGATTTCTTCGCTAAATACTTAGACTAATTGATCAAAATAAGCGTGGCCACCTAATACTTTGCGGAGACTTCAACGCGGTTCCAGATATAGTCAGGGACTCCACACATAGAGGAACATATGCTAGGCCTTCCTTGGATGAGTTACTTTGGCAATTGGACTTATATGACGCTTGGAGAGCCCAGCACGGAATGAAGCCGATTTTACTTACTACTCTCATGTAGCGGATTCCTATTCGCGAATTGATCTTGCCCTGCTGGACAAAAATTCCCTCCTTCGACTTCATTCCTCTAAGATAGAAACGAGGACGTGGTCTGATCATAGTCCGCTAGTATTCTCACTCAAGGAACGAACAGACACCCCTCCTAAATATCTCTGGCGATGTAACTCCCATATCATATCCCAAGATAAATACAAAACTCAATTGTCAGACTCTTTAAGGAATTACTTCACAGAGAATGACAACGGTGAAATATCAGACAGCACATTGTGGAATGCCCATAAGGCAGTCGTACGAGGGAAACTAATACAAATAGGCTCCTGGGTTAAGAAAGAACGTTCCAAACGGTTGGACTCTCTGCTCTCTGATATTAAAAGATTAGAAACATCTCATAAGTCCGATCAATCCCCCCAAATATTATTGGAACTTAACAAATCTCGTGAAGAACTCCGCCTCTTACTGTTGGCAGATTTTGAGAATTCCCTGAAAAAAGCTAAGGCGGTCTTCTATTCAGAAGGAGACAAAGCGGGGAAAATCCTAGCAAAGAAACTAAAGGCCCAACATACTAAAGCCCGCATACCTTATCTCATTGACACCTCCTCTGGCAGTAAACTTATAGATCCAAGAGACATAGCCTCTAATTTTAAAACGTATTACGAACAACTGTATAATTTAAAATCAGATCCACACACCCATCAACCCTCTACTCAGGAAATAGAGGAATTCTTACAAGACATAAAGCTCCCCTCCTTAACTGCAGACCAGTTAATCATGCTTAATTCCCCAATTACCCAGGAGGAAGTAACTAAAGTCATAAAAGAATCCCCGATTGGCAAATCCCCAGGCCCAGATGGGCTTACTACCCACTATTATAAAACTTTCTCTGATCTTCTTTCCCCTTTTATGACTAGATTTTTTGTAGAGTCTCAAAATACGGGTTCCCTACCTCCTGAAAATCAGGCAGCTATCATAGTTGCCCTCCCCAAACCTGGGAAAACGCCAGATAGACCGGCGAATTTTCGCCCAATATCATTGCTGAACTGTGACGCCAAGGTCTATGCGAAGATCCTGGCCTCCCGTCTAGCTGAGATATTACCCCTTTTAATACATGGAGACCAAACTGGCTTTTTGAAATCTAGACAGACATATGATAACATGAGGAGGGTTGTGAACATATTCTATCATATAAATTCCAGAAAGACACCTGCAGTAGCGGTCTCTCTTGACGCCGAGAAGGCGTTCGACCGCATATCTTGGTCGTTCGCCTTCTCGGTGCTTCAGAAATTTGGACTACAAGGCCCTATCCTGCATAGCATTCAAGCATTATATTCTGCCCCATCTGCGAGGGTCTTTATTAATGGCACTTTATCCCCTACTTTTTACATAACCAACGGTACTAGACAAGGCTGTCCCCTTTCCCCCCTGATGTTTGTCATGTCAATGGAACCTTTGGCCCAGCTACTTAGAGATGACCCCCAAATAGTAGGAGTACAAATTGGCAAGTCCACTCATAAATTGTCACTATATGCAGACGATGTCATATTGACCCTCACCCACCCACTACAATCCTTACCTAAAGCGTTACTCCTCTTATCCGCGTTTAGCAAAGTTTCCTATTATAAGCTAAACTCCACTAAATCTGAAGCCTTGCCTTTGAATATTGCCCAGGCCGACTGGGATATACTGAGGAGGGACTGTAACTTAGATTGGCAAGAGGAATCCATTAAATATTTGGGAATCCAAATAACTTCTAACCTACGGCAACTTTACCATAAAAACTACATTCCACTTCTAGTTGATTTACAGAAATCTGCTAATGCTATGATTAACTTAGAAATATCCTGGTCTGGCCGGATTGCAGCATTTAAAATGCTACTGTTACCACGACTACTCTACCTATTTAGAGCCTTGCCAATTCAAGTCCCTTTACAGTTTTTCCGGAAGGCCCGCACAATGACTTCCAAATTCATATGGAATAATAAACCCTCTCGTATTGCTTACAATGTCCTGATACGACCCCCCTTACTCGGGGGCCTCGGTGTCCCTAATATTTATAATTATTATAGGGCCACATTGCTCCATCAAGCTCGAGAATGGCTCACTCCCCCCCCACACTTTAAACCATGGCACCAAATAGAGGATTTCTATTGCAAGTCCACTCTTAACACCTTGATTTACTCTCATATTTGGAGTAAACGACTGATATTCTCTAATTACCCCCCACCCATGGCAACCAGCCTTAAATGTTGGTCTCAACTACACTCCTCAGGGGGCAGACAATACAAATACTTGGACCTTCCTACTCCCATCAATGCATTAACGGCTATCCTCCCGCACATCTCTTCACTGACCCTAACTCAATGGCAATCCAAAGGCCTTTGTAAAATCAAAGACTTATCCCGAGAAGGCCAACTCTATGATTTCCAGCATTTAACCTCCAAATATAATCTACCCCCATCATCATTCTTCCTATACCTCCAACTAAGGCACTACCTTACTGAGACACCCAATAACACAGCTTTCTGGGACCTCTCTTTATACCAAGCCTTCATTGCTAACACTCGTGGCCTGCGGTCACTTTATGAGTGGCTAGGCGGCTTTCAAGACTTTTTTAAGCCTTTCGCTCTAAAGAGTTGGGAGAGGATTTTTTCCACAACTTACACAGAGAGTCAATGGCTCTCAGCATATAAGTGGTCCCTGAGATCTGTCACCTCGGTAGCCCACCGGGAGAACACTATGAAAATACGGCTACAGTGGTATTATACCCCCCAAAAATTGCATATTCTATTCCCCAATAGCTCCCCACTTTGTTGGAGAGGATGCAACCAAATTGGTACACTATTACATTTCCTGTGGGAATGTCCCTGCCTAACATCTTTTTGGAAGAGCATTAACCACCTTCTTCTGGAAGTTACCGGCACTCGAATATCCCTCACAGCTCCACAGGCTCTATTATTTTTGCATTTGGAAGGGATACCCCCACCGGTTAAACCCCTCTTTTGTAAGATTCTGACTATTGCAAAAGTAGGGATAACGAGACATTGGAAATCCCCAACTCCCCCGGAAATAGGGGAAATTATCACAGACATACGCCACTGTTATTCACTTGAAAAACTCATTGCCTTTAGCAAACACACCATCAAAAACTTCAATAAGATTTGGGCCATATGGGAACACTGTTCACACCACTCCCCAACTCACTGACCTTCGGATATCATTCCAAAAAATGCAATAACTTCTGATTACATAATCTTTTAAACAAATAGGGGATTAACATTACCATCAATATTTTAACTTCAACATTAAGAACAACTTTAACATTACCATTGCCTATATACTCCTTCTATCTGAGTCCCGAACCATATGCTCCTTTACCCATTACATTAGAGGTGCGACAGCGTTGATCTCCAGGTGTCCTGTTACTCTTATCTCTTTTCTTTTTACGCTCTCTTTCCTCATTATTTTGTTTTACCGGTTATTTCCTTTTAGAGAGTAAACTCTGCGGCCTACTGTTTCAGGCCTTTCTCTATCCAATCTTGTTTTTTTTTTTGTTTGATTGTCCTGGGTTTCACTGTTTGTCTTGCTCCTTTTGTTTTTTTTTTCCCTGTTAGATATTTCTCCATTACCTCACATCATTGATGATCCTGCAACGCTTACATCACATCTAAGTGTATACTCATTTGCTATCCTACTTATTCAGAGAAACGACCCTCGTTATTACATTTATGGATAACTTATGGAGGGGTGGAGATGCGACATAATGCAAAAATGCTTCCCTTTATTGTATGTGTTCTGTTATACTTCTTTCTGTTATGTTTAAAACATTTTTTTTTGAAAATACCTTTCTTCAATAAAAACTTATTGAACCAGAAGCAATGAATGGTTCTGTTGTAATGAGAGGTGTGTTAGTATGCAAGGGAACAGTACCCTGTATAGTGGTACACGGAACCGATGTATTGCTATTACGTGTGAATCGTGACCTATTTGAATTAAAGAAGGTGGACCAGATGATTGTGACTGTGTTATACCTGTAGGTTTGTGTTGTGCAGAGTGAGTAGAAGGTTTGGGTGTGGGCTTGTGTGTAAGGGTGTGGTTAGTGGAAGGATGTCTGTTAGCTTGCTGAAAGCGTCTGTTAGAACGAGTATTATTCTCTGTATTAGAGTTGATGTTATTGAGAGTAGATTTTTTTGGCCAATTTCTAATTTGTTTTGTAAGGTAATCTTCCCTATCTCGATTAAATTTTGACACTTTTTTGTTTATAATGTCAACCTCTAATGAATTCAATCTATCTAAGGTGGACTTGTCTAGTTTTCTATACTCAGCATAATGGCGAAAAGGTACTAGTTCAGCAATGACCACCTTTGCATCTATAAAGGCCCTGCTAGCTATGTCATTTCGTTTTGTGATTAAATTCAACATGATATTAGCAGTACATTGTTCAAGAAGTTTTTCCCAGTTCTCAGTAAACTCTGTATCATGAAGAAATGGGGATTCTATTGGAATACGTAAACCCCTAGGTGCGATTGATTCGCGTATATATAACTGTAAAAACGTTACATCTAAAGTTTGTTGAATTTCCATCTTACAGAGATCTTCTAGTTTAAGGAATAGATCAGTCATAGTCTTTAAATCATCCTGAGGAACATGACTGTTTGATATGTGATTATCTGATACATATTTGTCTGAGTCCTTACCAGATGATGTCAGAATTTGTTGTATTAGTTGATCTCTGAGTTCATTCCTATTATTGTAAAACTCCATGTGTGTAATAGTTCTTTTATAGTTTATTCTTTATTCTTATATCCGTAAGAAAATATGATCCCAAGCCAAAACGGTGCTGCTATCCAAAAATAGGGAATGTCTTCCCTTCGAGTACCAACACGGTGCACGAAATCTATGACCAAAATAGAAAAGGACAGCGCTCCATAGCGCGGATCAAACTATAAGAGACAGAGAGGGACCAACATGCAAAGAGACCCTCACCTGATGAGGTTGTGCTAAAATAAGAGGCACAACACTCGTATTGGCATATACGATAGACCGCAGCCACTCCCACTATCCAAAGGAATGAATTGCACAGAAACACCTCCAACACCAACCAAGCACGGATCGTGGGGCGCAGGTCCAGTGAAATAAGAACATATAGTATAAAATAATTATATTTATTGAGACTCGACGCGTTTCGGAACCGCACCGGTTCCTTTCTCATAATAGTTCATAATAGTTCACACAAAAAACACAGTTCATATAAAAGAGATAGGGATATGACATCAGAATATGGGGGAGGAGAGAACACACCCACTTAAAACAGGTGAAGCAAATCTCTATTAAGACAAAAGTATAGCAATATATATAAAATATATATGACCACTATAACTAGAGACATTATATACAAAAATAATTGAAATGAAAAAAATGCATAAAAACAAATTTATTTATTATACTTTAGTATTTTCTATTGTTTCGTTTAAGCCACCTGGTGTCAAAGAACACATCCTAAAAATCCAGTAGGATTCCCTATTTATAAGTTGTTTGTATCTATTTGGTGTAGATTCTGAAATTTCTTCCAGAATAATGAGTCTTAAAGTGCTGGGATCAGAGTTATGTTTGAGAAAATAATGTCTGGATAGACTATGTAACAAGAAAGATTTTTTTATGTTAGTGCAAGAATATGTGTTATGAACATTAAAAATCTCATTCGTCACTGATGACTTAAAATTTTGTGATGGAATAGTGGAGATCCAATTGCAACACAATTACTCACAATAAATTCAGTGCAGCGCTAATTACGGAGTATAATTGTGGCACACAGGAAATCAAAAAGATATTAATGAAACATTGGAATATTGTTTTGAACGATCCAGTTTTAAAACCTATTCTTCCAAGACAACCTACTGTAATTTTCCATAGAACCAAGACACTACGCAGCCAATTAGCCCCCGGTAAACTTCGTAACATTACTGCTAACATCGACAGTGTGGGATCAAACATGAATTCTATTGGTACCATACGTTGCAATATAACTAGATGTTTGTGTTGCAATTGGATCTCCACTATTCCATCACCAAATTTTAAGTCATCAGTGACGAATGAGATTTTTAATGTTCATAACACATATTCTTGCTCTTCTCAATTTGTTATCTACCTTTTAGAATGTCCATGTCAGCTACAATATGTGGGCCGCACTGTTCAGACTGTGCGGTCCCGCATGAACAAACATCGCGCTAACATAAAAAATTCTTTCTTGTTACATAGTCTATCCAGACATTATTTTCTCAAACATAACTCTGATCCCAGCACTTTAAGACTCATTATTCTGGAAGAAATTTCAGAATCTACACCAAATAGATACAAACAACTTATAAATAGGGAATCCTACTGGATTTTTAGGATGTGTTCTTTGACACCAGGTGGCTTAAACGAAACAATAGAAAATACTAAAGTATAATAAATAAATTTGTTTTTATGCATTTTTTTCATTTAAATTATTTTTTTATATAATGTCTCTAGTTATAGTGTTTATATATATATATATATATATATATATATATATATATATATATATATGTTTTTATCAGTATATTTTTTATATATATTGCTATACTTTTGTCTTAATAGAGATTTGCTTCACCTGTTCTAAGTGGGTGTGTTCCCTCCTCCCCCATATTCTGATGTCATATCGCTATCTCTTTTATATGAACTGTGTTTTTTGTGTGAACTATTATGACTCTTGAGAAAAGAACCGGTGCGATTCCGAAACGCGTCGAGTCTCAATAAATATAATTATTTTATACTATATGTTCTTATTTCACTGGACCTGCGCCCCACGATCCATGCTTGGTTGGTGTTGGAGGTGTTTCTGTGCAAAAGATGGAAATGTCATTGTCTTCTTAACAGGATAGCATGGAACACCACACATGACAAATTAAAGAGGCAAAGCAAAGCCCTCACTTGGGGTTGTGTTTGTTCGACCTTACTAACTATGCACCTATGATGAAGGATTGATTTGTCACATGCTGCATCCTTCACGATTGCTGATAGTGAACATCTATGGTTGGGGCACCCACTTCCCGTGCTGACGATAAAGAAAGAGCAAAGCAAGTTCCCGCCTTGGAAAAAGCAGAAGAAACCGACGAGGATGGGATTCGAACCCATGCATGCAGAGCACAATGGATCTTTGTAAATAGAAAGGGGGCCGATGTCATCCTGAATGGAAGAACCTGAAGATGTAGAATCTGTTCTCCCATGTGAACCGTGATACGGAGAAACTTCCAGTGTTCTTTGTAGATTGATATATGAAAGTAGGCGTCTTTCAAATCAAGATATTTGTTTAGAATCATTTTTACACATCATCTGTGCTGAGAATAGTCCAGATTGTGTCTTCTATGTTGGCTCCATCCTTCATATTGTTTCCATTCCAAACTTGTTTTTGTTTATAAACTTGTGTAATCGTAGGTCTATTATCAACGTCTTTTTCCCCTGAAGTTTTGGTTACTAGGAATACTGGGGCATAAACTCCCAACCCTCTCTCCTTCGGCAGAACCGGTTCTTATGCTGATATTCGAATAAGATCCAGGATAGATTGCTCCAGTAGCTTCTGTTGCTTGGGACAAGGACGAGAGGAAACGAGAAATCTTCTCGGTGACAGAAGTTCTAAGGAAAGAACATAACCTCTGATGATGATGTTTAGTACCCATGTGTCTCTGATAAGCTTCTCCCATTGGGGCAGAAAATAGGACAGGTGACCTCTGACAGGAAGGTTGGGGTCAGAAGTCCTTTCCTTTTGGGGAGGACTAACCTCCTTTGGAGGTTCTTCCCCTTCTGTAGCCTCCGGACCCTCTACCTCTTCCTCAAAAATTTTTTATCTGCCTCTTTAAAGAGACCTATGTATTTTGTCTGCACCGAAAGGGCTTTATATGTTACACATATTAAATTTCAAGGGTTTATCTTCAGGCCACGGACATAACCACAAAGCTCTATTAGCTGATGAAGATAAGGCCATCGATCTGGAAGCAAGTCTAGCTTGATGAGACACTGAATCACAGATATACTCTATAGCTACATTGACTTTCCTTAAAGAGAGAATATTGTCTCTATTCACTCCAAAATCTATATGATCCTGAATCTTATCCAACCACTTGGATAAGATTATCATGTCTTTAGTAACTTTAAGGTTGGAGATGGCTATGGAAGCTTGACCTACTGCAGCTAAATAGGCTCTTTTCAGAGACGCTTCTACCCTGCGATCCAAAGGATCTCTGAAGTTCAAACCACCATCAGAAGAAAAACTATTATTTTCTTAGACAATTTGGCTGTGGTTATTTCCACTTCAGGAGGATCAGTCCAAGATTCAAACTGACCCTCATCAACAGGAAATAAAGCCCCATTTTTTTACTGATAGAGGGGGCTTTATCTATTTTCTTCCACTCTGATTTTATCATCCTTAAAACTTTAGTATTTTTTTTAGGAAGTAGCTTCCTCCTGATCAGTCAGTTTTCACTCGGACTAACTTAACCAATTTGGAAAAAAAAAATGAGGATTTTAAAGTTTACAGAAATCACTAATACCTGGGACGAGTCAGGGAATCTTTTAAACTGTTATGACAGAGTTATGCACAAGATCACTGACCAAGATTTTAATATCCTGAATAGTGGGCTTGTCTTTCCCCTGAGGGAAAAAACCTAATTTGTACCTGTTTTCCGGAGGATGCATGCAATTACAATCCACAAGAGTGTGTCATACCTGAATCCTGGGGCGACAAGATTCAAAGGTTGTAAATTCACTGTTATCAGGCAGTGGAGTCTCTCATTGTCTACATACCAGATGGTGCTTTTTAGAGGAGGACTTGCGGCTAGAAGAATCTCTGGACATGACTGAAATAAAATATACACATAAGTATATATCAGACTAAAATGAGCAGTTTACATCACCTACTTACTAAAGAAGTGTAGACTTATGGTACTTTTACACGGTGCGATAATTCGCCCGATTGCACGATTAACGATTTTGAATGAACAATGTTTTTTTATAACGATCAGCGTTTAGACGGAACGATACATCGTACGGAAAATTCGCTATGCGATCGTTTTGCGATCGTTTAAGCCTATCTCACACATAGGGGAAATCGTTGAAAGAATGTTTACACTGAACGATCTGCAAATTTTTTGCGAACGATCAACGATGATTTAAGAACATGTTGAAAGATCAAAATGAACGATTTCTCACTCGTCGTTTGATCGCTTGCAGCGTTTACATGTACGATTATCGTTCAAATTCGACCGTTATCGTGCAAAAACGTGCATCGTCCCGTGTAAAAGGACCATTAGGGCCCTATTCCACCGGACGATTATCGTTTGCATAATCGTTAACGATTAATGATCTCAAACGACCGCTATTGCTAAAGACCTGAAAACGTTCACTCATTTCCATGGAACGATAATCGTTACCTATGATCGTAATTGCGATTGTTTTTTATTCGCTATTTATTAGCTATTGCGTTCGTATCTATTGCAAATGACTGAACGATGTCTTATTCAATGCGAACGTTTTGCGAACGAGCAACGATAAAAATAGGTCCAGGTCTTATAAAGCGATCAACGATTTCTCGTTCCATCGTTAATCGTTAACTGCATTTCAACCGAACGATTATCGTTTAGATTCGAACGATTTAACGATAATCTGAACGATAATCGTCCGGTGGAATAGGGCCCT
Organism: Dendropsophus ebraccatus; assembly: GCF_027789765.1. NCBI lineage: Eukaryota > Metazoa > Chordata > Amphibia > Anura > Hylidae > Dendropsophus > Dendropsophus ebraccatus. The sequence goes on along the minus strand of NC_091457.1, from coordinate 23,589,334 downwards.
TAGTAAGGCAGAAAACTGCAAAAATGTGATGCAACACTAACTGGCTTCAGCATGAGACAGCAAGATCTAGGTGTTTGCCTACAGATTAAATACTGAAGATAGTGCCAGACTTAAACTCTTCCTACTGGGGGCAGATTAAGATCATAGTATCATTGTCTCTCCCTCCCAAAGCCATGTACTATGATACCTGCAAAATAACTGAAAAGGAAGGAATCACAATTCTTGCATACTCCAAGACAGAATGATAAAAACACCGGACTAGTTCTGGTCTCTGAGCGCAGGAGGAGTTGAAGTGACATCACTGACGTCATCTCCAGTCTGTGGAACGCAAAATGCGTTCCAATGAGCCGCAACCAATTGACAGGGCTGTGGAGGACAGAATAGCACGGCTCACAATGGAGGAACATGCAGAATTCCCAGACAGACCTGCATCTAAGGCATAAGGAGTAAAAGATGAGACTACAGACAAACCAGGTAATATTTAAAATACAGGGAGGGATGAGGAAAAAAATGTACCTGATGGTACATTCGCTTTAAACTTTATTTTGTAAATTCCATAATCCTGCCTAGCTCACGGGGGCATGGATACCCCATTACTGTACCGCTGTGGGACATAAAGGAATGCAGCTTTCTCTTTTTCACAGGCTTAAGGAAATAAGTCAAGTGGATCCAAAGCAGACAGCTGAGAATTTCTCCTGATCCACTGTCAGTTTTAAACGTCTGTCTTTGCAGCATAGCCGTAAGTGTGAGTGAATCCTTTCATGGCAGTATCAAGAACAAAGATAGCCTATCGAGTTGTGAGAAGGTAAAAACAAAAGTTTTGTGGGAAAACCAACTTTGAAATGACTGTCCAATTTCCAAGGTGCCTAGGTAAAAGAAAGAAGAAAAACAACACGTAGACTCCTCTGTTGACTGCTGTCTCTGGGACTAGCCTGCAGTGGAGTTGGAACTTTGAAAGATCCAGTCAACAATCCCAGCCTGGCTGTTGTTCATCTGCCCACTCAGTGTAACTGGGAGCTTAAACCTTCCTCCAATATGGTTAGGATCATTACTCCCATGACTGTCTTCCACTGGGACCATCTTGTGTTTCACCTTGCCCGATGACACTGGCTATACCTTGAGTAGGGCCTGATTTTTTGCATGCTTGGACATATTGCTGGTTTTCTTAAATAAATTTAGTGCCAAAGATTTCAGAGCACCCACTGACTGATAATAAAAAATGTCTGCACAGCAACCAGTGACTTCTTAGAAAGGACACTATCTTCACTGCTCCCACTGAATTATTAGAATGGACACTGCCTTAACTGCTCCCAGTGACTTATTAGAAAGCATAGTGTACACCCAGCACCCAGTTACTTGTTATAATGAACACTCAGCACCCAGTGACTTGGTATAATGCACACTCAGCACCCAGTGACTTGGTATAATGCACACTCAGCACCCAGTGACTTGGTATAATGCACACTCAGCACCCAGTTACTTGGTATACTGGACACTGGCTTCACAGCTCACACGGGGGAAAAAAAAAAAAAAACACAATCTACTTTTCTCTCTGTCCCTGACTGTCTAGTTCTCTATCTGCTCTGCTTTAAATGCCTTTTGTAACATACTCTCCACTAAACACACAGCCGACTGGCCACCTCCAGGAAGCGGATCACCCTATATAGAGGGTGAAAGGGGGTTGCTAACATCATAGTGGGGCTTGCAGGTAATTGAACGGTCACAAATTATCATGGATGATCCCTTGCCGCCGCCAAGTGACAGTACTGCAAGCTAACATATTCAGCCATCATGTTTAGCGAATTTGTTAGCAAATCTCTCAGAATTCACTTCACGCAACAAAGCAAATTGGAAGAATGATTCGCAGTGAATCTGCTTCGCCACCTTCACTTTGCTCAATACAAAACCAACTTACAACACAAAGTCAGAAAAAGAAAACCTTCTGTCTTGGAAGAAACATAGCGGTATGATGAATGATGCTGTAAAACAGGTTTGCCAGGTATTTTGCACACATTTATTTGAATAGACAAACCCATTGTGTGAACATACAATCTATGGCCATGTTCACACAATGTAAGTTGTGCAACGTCCATGATTGGTACGGAGCCTACGTTGTGCTGCAGGCCGAGGAAATCTTGGCCGGAGTTTATACACATGGTAGACACTCCGGCCGGGATCCCTTTCCGCGATGGACAGCAAGTGATGTCGGTGGATCAGCAGCGTTAAATCAATTTCTCCCAGGACCGCAGTGGATATTGTTAAATGAGAGGTGTAAAAAATTTGTTTTAATTCCAATTGATTTTTATTGTTTTAAACACACAAAAAAAAGTAACAACAGTCACCGCCACCACAACATGGCAGGTGCCTCAAAATATTACAAATAATACATTAGTTACAAATAATACATTAGCATATTGATATGAATATGCTAGCTGGGTTCACAAGATGGCTGAGTGTTTAAGGCAAAGGACTGCAAATCTATTGTGCTCTGCATGCATGAGTTCAAGTTCCATCCTTCATTTCTTTTGCCTTCTTCAAGGCGGTTTCTTGGTTTGTCTTTTCTATATTGTCAGCACGTGCAGTGGATGCCCCAACCACAGCAATCGTGAAGGATGCATCATGCCAGAAATCAATCCGGAGATCTAGTTACATAGGTAGCAAGGTTGAACAAAAACACACGTCCGTCAGGTTCAACCAAGTGAGGGCTTTGTGTCTTTCAAGGAGTTATCTGGTGCTAGAACATTTTTACATCTTGCTGCCATATAAGAAAACATAACTAACATGGTATCCTTACCTTACATATCCGAATGCGGATGCCATTGTCACCCACTGCCTATAGCCGCCGTTAGCTTCGAGATGAGATTGTCTCATGTGTGACACCAGCCAATACTGGCTCATCTCGGATGTAATGGATACAGTATATGTGCTAATGATGTGTACAGATTTTTTGGCTGTTGTATCCAAGTGTGAGTGCAGGAATGAAGAGATTAACTGTTTTATATACTGTACAAATGATTTCTGACAGGGATGACATATTTATGGGTACAGGTTTCATAATAAAGTAATAACCAAGTTGTTTTTATAGCAAAATAATATAATAAACATGAGTCAGCATGCTCCATCAAGTATAGTATTTGCTCGAGTATCAAGCTACTTAAAAGTACTCCATACACCAGCTGCATGCTGCTCTTGTACAATAATTTGTTGAAAGGCTGCTAAGCAGGCTGTAAAAATTTATACTCCATTGCAGCTGCCTTAAAGTGTCACTATCGTTATAACTTTTAAAATTTAAATCACCAGTAGATGTGATATAAAGCAAGTTTGCAATTTACATTATTTTTAGTTTTCATGGAAAACACAGCACTTCCTGTTTTTTCTCAAAGAGTCAGTAAACAGGAAGTCCAGTGTTTCCCAGGACATCTGAACAATCACATTGAGCCGTGACTCTCTGTACTGGCTGGAATTCCTGTGTTTAGTGACTTTCAGTGACTTTTAGTGAAAGTCAACTAATCTGCCTTTATGAGAATAGACCTGGATTTCTGGTAAGTTCATCTTTGTTTCACAACAAAAAAAATAATTAATCTATATTGCAAACTTGCTTTATTCCACTGTTGACTTAGAGTTTGAAAGTTATAACGACAGATTAGATGATAATGCATTATCGCCTGACTGCGTCTTCGTGGAGATCTGACCTTCTGGATTAGCAGAGAATCTCTCCGATGATCCAGAAGGTACAGCTTTGACAGGTTCACTTTACACCACCTTGGGGGGGAGTCAGAAAAGTATAATTACCGCTGCGGTCTTCTTGCCGTCTTCATTATAGCAGCTCAGCCAACAAGCATCTGAGGTAGGACTGCAGCCACTGACTGGCTAAGATTTAAATTCGAACCACATAACGATTTTTCGCACAATAATCGTCCCGTGTAATAGGGCCCTAACCCTCTTTGGTAAACTAGTATGCTATTCATCAAATTTACCATCTAAAATGTTTCCACTTCCCACATAAGAGAAACCAAATTATCTCTTTGTTAAAAATGTATTGCTTTCCTTCAAGAGACACACTTTAAGGTGCACAAGATACCTGAAGGCCGTATTACACCTGGTGATTATCGTTTAATGAGTCACTGTAACGCTTGATTGCTAGTAAAATCTAGCGATTTTGTAGCGAAAGATTCTGAGGTTATTACATTCTTCGATTACTGTTATGAACGATTGTTTTTACATCGTTATATCGTCGCTAATCGTTCCTGGGGACAACCCACAAAACATGTTTTATCAACGAATACTTGGAGATTAATAAACCCTTCCTCGTCTAACAATCCCTACTTTTCTGCACCTCATTAGTCTCACCAGAGACTGGATTATCCACTCATACATGATAGCTTAGTATCAGCTGTCCTCTCTTAAGACACAGAGCTCCACACCATTTCAGACCACTCCCCAGTCACCACATCCCTTCACCTTTGTCACCTTCCACCTAGGGATTGGATGTGGCGGCTAAACAAGACGCTACATGACAATCCTTCCCACCCCGCCTACCTTACCTTCCAACTTGAATATTATTTCTCAATAAACACCACACGTGATGTTTCAGCAACGACTATTTGTAAGGCTCACAAGGCCTTCATTAGAAGTCTCTTTATCTCTCTAGGGTCTGAAGTCGAGAAGGAGAGAAATAAAGAGATAGACTAATTGCTTGCACAAATTTCTCAACTGGAAATGTTTCACAAGTAGAGATGAGCGAACCTCAAACATGCTCGAATCGATCCGAACCCAAATGTTGGGCATTTGATTAGCGGTGGCTGCTGAACTTGGATAAAGCTCTAAGGCTATGTGGAAAACATGGATATAGTCATTGGCTGTATCCATGTTTTCCAGACAACCTTAGAGCTTTATCCAAGTTCAGCAGCCCCAGCTAATCAAATACAGAATGTTCGGGTTCGGATCGACTCAAACCCGAACCCGGTTCGCTCATCTCTATTCACAAGTGATCGCCTGCTCAGTTAGTCTCAGAAGAATTTTGCAACCTCCATGAAAGATTGGGGGACCTCTTGAAGGCCAAACTTGTCAACAGTCTCCTCTATTACAAGCAGAAGATCTATGCTCATGTAGATAAGGGAGGGAAGCTAATCTCTGCACTTATTAAAAATTGCAGAGACAAAACCCATATACATGAGCTCTTCAGATGGTAAAAATATTACAGGCCTCTAAAGATATAGCCAAAGACTTCAGGGACTACTATACTGCCTCCACTCCTCTCTAGATGACTCATCCTTGGATGACTCTGCCACTAAGGCTTTCTTAGAAAAATTATGCCTCCCACAATTAACTAAGGAGGAAACGGATACCTTGCTCCAACCATACTCCTTTCAAGAAATTAAGGAATCATTACTTTATTTCCCAAAACGGAAAAGGCCCAGTTCTAACGGGATCCCAGCGGCCTACTATAGATGTTTCAAAGATATTCTACTACCACATCTGACCCAATCTTGTAACTCGCTTTTACAGTGAGGCTCTTTGCTTTATCAAACTTTGGAAGTCCATATAGTAGTCTTGCCAACAGAAAACAAAGATACTAAACTCTCCTCCAACTATAGACCCATTTCATTATTGAACCTTGCTCTAAACATCTGGGCAAACTTGCTCACTAAAAGAATGAGCCTTCTCCTGCTGCCCTTATCCACAGTGACCAGACCGGTTTCAAGAAAGGCAGAGAAGGGAGGCATAATGCTCACAGAGTCCTTCAGGCAATTTTCTACACCCCCAGCATACTAAGACTCACTTTTTCTTTCTCAGTATTCTATCTTCTCCCTATTAACTATGCAACTAGGCAGGGCTGCCTGCTATCCCCCACTTTGTAAATACTTGTCATGGAAACCCTTTTACGATGTGTTCATCAAAAGTCCCAACATTAAAGGCCTAACGGTTGGTACACAAACACATCTAGCAGCAGCTTTTGCTGACAACCTTTTCTTATTAGTTACAGACCCAATCAATTCAATGCCCCACAAAGAACACTCACACAATTTAACCATCGTTTCAATTTTAAAGTTAATTACAGTAAATCTGAAATATTTAACCTAACACTCCCCATATGCCAAGTTGCTCTTTTAGGCTTTGTTCACACATCGTATCGGACCGGCCGTTCCGTGACCCAGCCAGGTCACGGAACAGCTGGTCTCTGCCAAGATCATCCCAGCCATTAATGCAGTACCAGCCAGGTGACCTTTCCGGGCGCATCAGCGCGCACCTGCATCGGAACTCTCCATAGCGCACAATGAGTTAACTGACAGGGTTTCCTACGGCCGCAATTTACTGAATTGTGGCCGCAGAAAACTGACATGTCAGTTCTTTGCGGCCCGGCATAGGATCCCGACCGGAGCGTGTACGATGTGTATACGCTCTGGACGGGATCCCATAGAACAAGAGGCAGTGTTCCACACTGCATTAAGTACGGCCGTTGTTGCCGATGGCAACAACGGCCATGCTTTTACTTAGTGTGAATATAGCCTTATTAGCCAAATCTTCTCCCTTTTCTTGGTCAGATACTTCAATGAGGATCCAAATCCTTTCCTCTCTTTAGGACCTGAATTTCAAGCCACTCTTGTCCATAGTCTCACAATTACTTTCTACTTACCATGTCCCTTCTATGGCATAGTTAGGTAGAAAGAGTCTCCTCCAGACGTATATGTTGCCTATCATTCTGTATGTAATGGCGATGGTCCTTTAGACCTCCCTCGATCGTTCTTCACTGAGATCCGGAGCCTAGTGCATAAACTTCTAAACAGAAGAAGGCGAGTGCGTAGGCATAGGCTTGCCTGACATTGAGCTGAGTTACTCTGCAGTTTAACATCAAAGATGGATAGATCTGGTCATGGTGGCTGGGCTATTGAGAGTCTCAGACTTAGAGACTGCTCTTCCGGGTCCTGACTACCTGTTTTATCTATGGCTACCTACTGACTCAGATATTAATTCCCTGCCTAAACCACTGTTAAGAGGTTCCATGTAGTACAAGCTCAAATATCTCCAAACACACCTGAGCTCTCCCTTCACATCAGCTGGTCTATTTCCATATTTGCTAAAATCCCCCCTCCCCTTTGACAGTGACTCAGTATGGTCTCCTTTCAACACTACTACTATCTCTGCTTTAATTACAAATAATAGGGTTAGTTCGGACATGGAGATCGAATCTTTGGTGTCACCTCACTGCCTAAACTTTCTCAAACCTTTGATAATAAAACAAACCTGCACTAGTTTTTTGCATACAGACAAATCAGTTATAGAGATGATGTGGTTGGAGCAGGCCTGGTGGGATGAAATTTTGTCTTCCTTTCTTCTACTCTCATCTGTTTTTCCTACACCTCCTATACAGTAAGGGATTATAACAGGTCAGTTTTGTTCGGTAGCCCGGTGCCCTGAGTTCCTGGGGGGCCCATGGCCACCCAAACAGACTTATACTTTCAGTAGAGTACTGTCTCCTGGCTACAGTTCTGCTATGATTTCCAAAAACCTCCGCTTTTTTACCTCGATTTTGCGCAAATCAGAGCATCATGACATTATCTATCCTATACTATGAACACCACGCTAATTCTGCCATAGTTACAGTGGGGTCCGGGGGCCCAGGCTTGTTGATCAGCCCCGGGCCTATGGTAAAGTTAATCCGCCCCTGCTCCTATATTCTTACTTTTTTGGGAATCTGAGTTGGGAGTCAAACTATCCTCGGCTAAGAGAAGAGCATTACGAAGCTTTACAAGAAACTACTACAAATTTCTAACCTGTTTGTTAAAAAAAAAAAAAAATTGTGGCTTGAATGTAAAAACTTTTTTTTACATAATTGGAAACATGTATGAGGACAGATCGAGAAACAGTCATATACAAAGCAGTAAATATGAAGTTATGCTGACTCACTGTCACTGACTACCCTTGAAACTACCAAATTCCACCTACTAAGTCATTGAGCACTAACACAGAGGTACACAAAGAAGTAACATGGCCCCTTTGAGACTTCTCATTACGGGATGCAACCGAGGAATAGGATATGAGCTTGTCCGGCAGCTCGTGGAACAACAAAACCCACCGAAACAAATCTTTGCAACGTGTCGTGATCCCAGCCCTCCTCGGAATAAGGTAAACCCTTATATCTAGCTGTTCCTGCTCCTCAGAAAACTACTAGCTAACTAACTTTCTAACTACTACTACTAATTAACTAACTGGACCACAACTGTGCAAAATATCATGTCGGTAGGAGTGCGCTGAAATACGCTGTCAAAATCCCTCCTCTGGGCTCCATGTTCAGACAGAATTCTTCTGGCAGTGTCATTATACACAATACAGTCCACGGCACTGCCAGAAGAATTCCAATTTTAACAGATGTGTATAGACGAATGCAATGTGGGGATTAAAAACGTGCTTCCTTACATGTGTCATTTATCAAACTGGTGTACAGTAGAATTGTCTTAGTTGCCCATAGCAACCAATCAGATTCCACTATCTATCTATCTATCTATCTATCTATCTATCTATCTATCTATCTATCTATCTATCTAAGGTATGTATAGTGGGAGCAGCACACTTTTGGGGGATGCCAGAAGTGTGGACTGTGGAACCACCAGTGCACATCTAAACAAGGTAAACCACCGCGGCACTCCATATGAAATCAAACAAACAGGTTTATTCCTCCCACTGGTGCCAGGGGTCTCACATGCCTGCTCTCTGCCAATTACTATTTATAATAAACAAAGCTGAGTGAAGGGAGCACATAACTAATGAACTCATATAACGTATAACCACTTTGGCATTCTCTAACATTCTTCTAACCACCAGTACCTTACTACTCATTTTATGACCCTTCACAGAATTTCATTGTTATGCTGCGTTTATACGTAACGATTATCGTGCGAATTTGCGCGATAACGATCGAATTCAACCGATATTCGTACGTGTAAACGCAGCGACCGATCAAACGACGAAGGAGAAATCGTTCATTTTGATCTTACAACGTTCTCAAATCGTCGTTCGTAAAAAATTGGCAGATCGTTCCGTGTAAACAGTCGTTCGCCGATTTAACCAATGTGTGAGATAGGCTTTAAGCGATCACAAAACGAATTTTTCGTACGATATATCGTACCGTCTAAGCGCTGATCGTTAATCGTACGTTCGGGCCAATTATCATGTAAACGAAGCATTAGTTTACCAAATGTCACATAAAGAGATAATCAATAAGAGGTCTACTAACACAAGAGGCCATAAGAAGGAGGAGACTAGGCAAGGCTGTTGTGACAGCAGCAGGTTGTGTGGGCCTCAAGAATCTGAACCAACAACCTGGAAAATATTTCAAGTAATAACTTAGAAAATGGGATGCTAACAATGTGATTCACCCTCTAACTATGCTGCACATGAATGCACAAACATTTGGGGTGTTGGCAGCATTGAGTGGAGGAAAAGTTATTGTCTAAAGGTCATGAACAATGTAATGGCAACAGATATATGTTGAAGAGAGGAGAAACATGTCCTTTGGTCTGGGAGTTTCAGAGGAGAAGGGGGTAGAGTAGGCGAGATGTTGTTGTTATTAATTTTCTTTTACTCAATTTAATTTTTATTTTAAATATGGGTGTGGCTGCAATCCTGCTTAGCCCCCTGTTCACTCCTGTGATACTCAGCATGGAAGTTATAAGTATATTGATGCGGCACTCACTTGAGCTTCATGACAAAGAGCTTTATTCCATCATATCACAAACAGTCACGGGATGGAGACTGGTAGGGCGACGGCCCGTTTTGCGCACACACCTATGCACTTCCTCCAGGTCCTTCAAAACCGTCTTCCTACTAGTCTCAATCCCGTGATTGTTCATGTTCTGATGGAATAAAGCTCTTTTTAATGAAGCTCAAGTGAGTGCCGCATCTACACTGCTCCAAAAAAATAAAGGGAACACTTTAACAACAAAATATAACTCCAAGTAAATCAAACTTCGGTGAAATAAAACTGTCCACTTAAGGTGCTTTTACACGAAACGATTATCGTACGAATTTGTGCGATAACGATCAAATTCGAACGATAATCGTACGTGTAAATGCAGCGAACGATCAAACGACGAGCGAGAAATCGTTCATTTTGATCTTTCAACATGTTCTCAAATCGTCGTTCATTGTTCGCAAAAAATTCACAAAGCGTTCCGTGTAAACAGTTGTTCGCTGATATAACCAATGTGTGAGATAGGCTTAAGCGATCGCAAAACGATCGCAAAACGAATTTTCTATACGATATATCATTCCGTCTAAATGCTGATCATTGTGAAAAAAAAATCGTTACTCCGGCATCGCTAATCGTACGATCGGGCCAATTATCGTTTCGTGTAAACGCACCTTTAGGAAGCAACACTGATTGACAATCAATTTCACATTCTGTTGTGCAAATGGAATAGACAACAGGTGGAACTTATTGGCAATTAGCAAGACACACTCAATAAAGTAGTGGTTTTGCAGGTTGGGACCACAGACCACTTCTCAGTACCTATGCTTTCGGGCTGATGATTTGGTCATTTCTGAATGTTGGTGGTGTTTTCACGCTCGTGGTAGCATGAGGCAGACTCTACAACCCACACAAGTGTCTCAGGTAGTGCAGCTCATCCAGGATGGCACATCAATGTGAGCTGTGGGAAAAAAGTTTACTGTGTCTGTCAGCACAGTGTCCAGAGGCTTGAGGTACTACCAGGAGACAGACCAGTACATCAGGAGATGTGAAGGCGGCCGTAGGAGGGCAACAACTCAGCATCAGGACCGCTACCTCCGCCAAATCCAGGCCTCCATTGGTTAATAAATTTGATTTCCATTGATGATTTTTGTGTGATTTTGTTGTCAGCACATTTAACTTTGTACAGAACAAAGTATTTAATTAGAATATGGCATTGTGTTATTTAAGTGTTCCCTTTTTTTGAGCAGTGTATATACTTATATCGGCATCTCTTTCTGAAGTCCATAGTGTAAAAAATACACTTCAGATAGAGTGTTTGGCGCCATTGATACTAGTTATATCTTTATTTCCACAGAAGCTGAATGATCTTGCTGCAAAACATCCAAATGTGGTTGTGATAAAGTTAGGTATGTAATTGATTTCGAGGTATGCATACATTTCTATAGTATTAATGTAGTAGAACAGTACCACAGCCACCCCCCACTCGCACCCCCGCCACAAAACTTTTTTTTTTTTTTTCATCAGAAACCAGTTTCAAATAATACGAACCTTGACCATCACAATGTCAATTAATAAAATCATTTACTATACTTAGAACAATATCTACATATACAGTGCTTATATATTGGTAGATTCCAGTTCAACAGGCTCTGCTGACCGTAAAAATGATGAAAGGACAGGACTGGGGGTAGAACCCAGCAGCTGAATGGGTTCCCCAAGGAACCTGGCTACAGGTGCTGATTTTGGCCCTAGGACAAAATGATCCACTGGCACAGTGGTTGTGGACCCTTGTAAAATAATATAAAATGGCAGGCTGTACTAGCAGATTTTACATGGCAGCCGCAGAGGCCTTCAGAATGCTTTGGACAGGGCTGCCTTGAAAACTGATTTTCATTATATGATTGCATCACGGGGGGTATTGAAGGAAACCCTGACAGACACAGCACCTGTCAAATAACTCATTAGATACTTCTATTGAATTGACCTCCTATGCAAGTCATTGACAGTGACTGTCGGCTGAAATTTTAATTGTCAGCTTTTAATTCATATTATAATTTTTCTTTGTTTTTATAGAAACCAGAGATGCCAATAGCATCAGCGAGGCAGCAAAGGAAGTGGAAAAACATCTGAATGGAGCTGGGCTTAATTTACTTATTAATAACGCTGGGATCATGCCAGAGAGCACTCTAGACTCTGCCGACTCTGATGACTTCATGAATGTTTACAGCACAAATGTGATTGGACCATTTTTACTGGCAAAGGTGAGAGAGAAATAACAGTGATTTTTTTTTTCCAGTTTCCAAATAGCTGGATTTATTCTTTAATGCGTGAACGATATTCCATAAAATGTTTAGTCTTTATTTGTTCAAAGTAAAATCTCCTAAGAATTATAAAATTGTAAAATAAAAATTGTACATGATTTTCCTTTGAACAAATAAAGATTGTACGCTTCTCTAATTTATTCCAGGAAAAATTCACTCTTCCCCTATCCACAGGATAAGGGAAAAGTAGGAAATCGCGGAGGGGAACGACCTCTGTACCCCCAGCTGATCTCCGCATCGGGCACCCCGCTGGCTCTGTTATGATATATATATATATATATATATATATTGCTTGTCTTCTTATATGACTAGAATTATGATCATAATATAGTTACCTTAATATATTGTTTATCAAAACAGTGTTAATCCTTTTGTTTTCAGGAATTGCTGCCATTTTTAAAAAAAGCTGCAGAAGAAAATCAGGAGAAGCCTCTAAGTTGTAGCAGGTCTGCTATAATAAATGTCTCCACCCTGTTAGGATCCATAGAGAAGGCGCCAGAAAGCTTCAGCTTTTTCCCAATGCTTTCCTATCGATGCAGCAAGGTATGCAGTGAAATATAACATCACCTGTCATTGTTTCTTTAGTTACAGATCAATGGGCACTGTCAATATGTTGTAGAGACAGATTAAGACTATGTTCACACCCAGTGAAATAAAAGCTAAATACAGACGTTATTTTGGGTAAAAATTAAAAATGTGTGAAAGAAATGATCAGGTCATAAATAATGAGCATGTTCATTATTCGGATGGTCATAGTCGGTTACAGCCATTATTGTATCGAGTGTGTCCCATTGACTTCGGTGGCGCACATTATTATATTAAAAATATTAATGTGTTTTTGTTTTTGTTTGTTTGTTTTTATAATTTTTATTAAAGAATTTTAAATATTCAGATACAGATTGGGCAGTACAAATGCCCCAGGAAGTATAAAAGATCACATAGAGCAAAGGTATCAAGTAAAATAAGAAAACAAAACAAAAAAAAAGATACAGAACAATAAAGAAGATATAACACTAAGAATTATATAACACACTCGCAAGGTGATGTAAGATAATGAAAGAAGCGATACATAGAAAACTGCATTTCACGAATTTCTTCCCATATTGTAGAATTTTCAACCAGACTCGCTGTTGGTCAAGGTTAAGTGAGAGGCACTGATGCTATTATGAAGGGGTCAACCGTCAGAGTCGAGTATTAAGTATGAGACCGTAGAGGGAGCAGAACGGTAGAGACTCCTTTTTTCTCAACGCTTCCATACACCGGTTAGGGAACCCAATCTAGTTGCCACAGCAGTTTCCATCACAAAGTTAAACTCTACGGCGTGCAGTATCTCCTGTGTGGAGGGTAGGTCCTTGCTTTTCCATTTTTTAGCTATGCAGTTCCTGGTGGATGTTAATACGTGAAGAGCAATAGTGGTGTCTGGTATGTCCCAATGCATCCATGTCTAATCCTAATAGAGCTAAACCAGGTGTCCATTTGATCGGAATATTAAGTATCTGGGTTAGCAGGTTGTAGATCTGGGACCATAGTGGTTTGAGGATTGGGCATTCCCACCAGATGTGCAGAAGGTTCCCTATGGAGCTCTGACATCTCCAGCAAATGGGGGAAACTGCTGGGAAGATTTTAGAAAGGCGGTATGGGGTCATATACCACCTATAAAGCAATTTCCTGGAGGCCTCCAGATGATTAATGCACCTTGACACTTTAGTTACAGCGGAGAACACATTAGACCATTGTTCTGGTGTGTAGAAAACGCCTAGGTCGTCTTCCCATTTGGACACACATGAAATGGGGATATGGTGAGTTTGGAGGGCTTTGTACGCCCTTGAAAGACCTTTGGGGTGTAATAATGGATTGGCATAAAATGTTTCGTATAGATGTTTAGCAATTTGGGAATCAGGTAGCTTGAAGTGTTGCACACAGTGGCGAAGTTGTAAATATTTATAGAAGTCTTTACAGGAGACTCCATATTGGGGAGACAGTGAGGGGAATGATTTCAGTACATAATCCTCATATAGGTCGCCTATGCATGTTATACCTTTCTGGGTCCATTCTTTATAGTTGGAGTCTGGGATAAGAAAATGTAGTATCCCTAGTGGTAGGGAGTAGAAACGGGTGGGGAGCATTATGTCAGAAACAAGAGGGTTATTCCAGATTTTTAATGCCGCAGATACAGTTGGGGACAGACCTTTTTTAACATAAGGGAGAAGTCTATTGGATACAAGTAATGATTGAAGATTACAGGGGCAGTTAAGGCTTCCATTTGTACCCATTTTTTTCGTATTGTCAAATGCCCACCAATATCTAGTCTGATCAATTATATTTGCATAGTAATAGTGCTTAATGTTAGGACATCCTAACCCTCCCTCCTGGAGGGGCCTGCAGAGGATCTCCCCAATATTACTGTGTTTTTTTACTTCATAATTACAGTTGTATTTTATAGTGTGTGAACATAGCCTTAGGGTGCCTTCACACCTACCGGATCCGTAGCGGATCTCACTTCTGCGGATTCGCAGCAAGATCAGCTGCGGATCCAGTACCATTGATGCCTATGTTAGCACATACCCGCAGCGGGATTATCATCCCGCTGTGACTATGTGCTTTAACCCCCTGGCGCCCACAGCCCCGCCGCTCGCATTTGCCCCGCCACCGGCATCCTCTATTCCCGCCTCTATCATCACTGCCGCCCGCATCCTCCATCCCGGCTTCCCATCATCCCCGCCGCCCGCATCCTCCATTCTCCCCGCCGCCCACATACTCCATTCTCCTTGCCGCCCGCATGTGGGTTGCGGGGATGATGGGGGGGCATGGTGGAGGATGCGGGCGGCGGTGCTAATGGGGGGCCAGAATGGAGGATGCCGGCGGCCGGGCTGATGGGGGGCCGGGATAGAGGAAGCGGGCGGTGGTGATGATAGAGGCGGGGATAGAGGATGCCGGTGGAGAGGCTAATGCGAGCGGCGGGGCTATGGGCGCCAGGGGGTTAAAGTACATAGTCACAGCGGGATGTCAATCCCGCTGCGAGTATGTGCTAACATAGGCATCAATAGTACTGGATCCACAGCTGATCTCGCTGCGAATCCTCAGAAGTGAGATCCGCTACGGATTCGGTAGGTGTGAAGGCACCCTTAAAGTATTAATCAGTTAGAGCCAATGAAGATAACGAGTTAGGTGAAGTGTGTGTCACAAGAACGGGATGGACTCAAAGGAGGAGATTAATCAAACTGGCTGCCCCTAGCAACCAATCAGATTCCACCTTTTTAGGGATGAGCAAACTGGGTTCAGGTTCGAGTCCATCCGATCCCGAAAGTTCGGCATTTGATTAGCTGGGGCGGCTGAACTTGGATAAAGCTCTAAGGTTGTCTGGAAAACATGGATACAGCCAATGACTATATCCATAGAGCTTTATCCAAGTTCAGCAGCCCCAGCTAATCAAATGCCGAACGTTCGGGCTCGGATGGACTCGAGCATGCTCGAGGTTCGCTCATCTCTACACCTTTATTTTCCAAAGAATCTGTGAGGAATGAAAGCTGGAATCTGATTGGTTGCTAGGGGCAGCTGAGCCAGCCCTACTTTACACCAGTTTGATAAATCTCCCCCATAGTGTATGTCTATTGGGCTGTGTCACTTAACTTCAAGCGATAAAAACTTTTCACATGTGTCTAAGACAAGTACAGTTTAAAATCATGTTACTGTATCTTATCACTTTTTCTTGTTTTCTCATAAAGTTCACCTAGATGGTGACTCTGTTTTTTTTTTGTTTTTTTTTTGACAATTGTGCATTAAATTGTTTTGGTTGCAGGCCGCTCTTAATATGCTGACACAGTGCCAGTCCCAGGGCTTCAAGGAAGATGGTATTCTGTGCACTGCTCTCCATCCAGGATGGGTTCAAACAGACCTTGGAGGCATTCATGTGAGTAGATTTTTGAGTGTGACATTTAAAAAGTATTCATTGGTCACAGTCTCTGTGCTGAGACCACCACTGATTAGCATAACAAGTAAGAAGGATCAGGCAACAGCTCACTTTACTCCATAGCTCACAGCAACATTTGTTCTGTTTCACTGGATGGTCCTTTTATAGGTCTAGGGACCGTCCAGGTAAACGGAAGGGAATTTACTACACGACTGATAAATACTCTCCATATGCCACTGTGATGTGTCAAAAGAGTATGTCTTGTGTAACAAATTATTATGCGTTTTTGCCCATAAAAGGGGGCATGGCTTCAACCCCTTAAGGTCAGAGCCCAAAATGGCCTTAAGGAGTACACCAATTTTTAGTTTAGCGTTTTCGGTTTTTCCACCTCGCCTTCTAAGAGATATAATTATTTTATAAAAATTTTGAAAAGAACACAATTCTGCACATTTTTGGGGGGTTCCGTGTTTACGTAATGCTCTTTAAAACTAATATGATATCTATATTTTATAGGTCAGTCTGAATACAGCGATATGCATTTTATATATATTAATAGACCAGTCAATTAGGCACACTACAGTATATAATATGTGTATTTATTTTTTATTTTTATGTGTTTTCACATTACATTATATACTTTGATCATTGCTATGCCATAGCATAGCACTTATCAGTGTAATCTGTGATCATTGCATAAAGTCTGCCTGTGGCAGACTGTATACAATGATCACCGATCTGACTGCCTGGAGGAAGGTAAGGGACATCCGGCCGTCAAATAGAATGACTGTGTTCCAGTCACTGTCTTATCAGGACCCCCACAGTTATACATGTTACATATCGTCGAGGAATTGAGGAACATATATAACACGTTTTACCCCAGGACGAACGGCGTAAAAACAAATACCCCCCAAATAAACATAATGTGTGTTTGTTTTTAATTTCGCCACACATTTATTTTTTTCCTGGTTTCGCAGTGTACTTTATGAAAAAGTTCAGCCTGTCATTGCAAAGTACAATTAGTAACACAAAAAATAAGGGCTCATGTGGGTTTCTAGGTGAAAACTGGTGCAACTGCTATGGCCTTTTAAGACCAAGGAGGAAAAAACAGAAGCGCAAAAATCGAAATTGGCCTCATCCTTAAGGGGTTAACAATGATGAATGTTGAATTAAAAACACAATGATCTACTAACAGGTCTGTTTAAAATAAATGGGGGAGGGGGAATTAAACAGTCTCCAGTTTAAACTCACAGTTTAAGGCTATGTTCACACTACGTATCTTTCCGGACGTAGTTCGTACGCAGCCGTACATGTGCGGCTGAAAGTACGGCCATGGGAAAAATAGACATGTGGCCTGATTGCGAACATGCGGGCGAACCGCGAACATACGCCCGTAGTTGAGTTATGCTTCCCTAGCTTGTTTCAAAGCGATCTGAGGCAGGTCATTTACTTGGAAATCTTCGCCCAGCCCAATAAAACTCACAGAACCTTTTGGATCTAAAAATCACGTTCAATTTGGCTGAAATAAGTACTCCGTACGGGACCGCATGGAAATCCACGGCCATGAGTTGGAACATTTCCGTCCTCAAACAATTGTCTTGTTCAATTTTCACAGCGCCGTATACGATCCGGCTGTAAGCTCATATGTAGTGTGCATGGTGCGGCCGTATATCGTATACTTTCAAGCGAACGCATCAACCTGAAAACTATGTGCGTATATTCGCGGTTCGCACTACGGCCGGAGAGATACGTAGTGTGAACATAGCCTTATGGTGCATTTACACAGACATATTTATCTGACAGATCTTTGAAGTCAAGGCCAGGAACAGACTATAAACAGGGATCAGGGCAGAAAGGAAAGACTGGGATCTATCCTCTTTTCAAATCCATTCCTGGCTTTGGCTTCCAAAATCTGTCAGATAAATCTGTCTGTGTAAATGCACCCTTAGGCTATGTTCACACTACGTAAAATAGTGGCCGTTGTCCGCGCCGCAAAACTACGGCCGTTGTTTTGAGGTTTCCTATTATGACTGCAGTGCAATGTAACTACGGCCGTTGAATGCACACTACATATCAGATAACGGCCGTGGATTTCAATGCGGCCGCGAACGTAAAACTTATATCTGCCGAATGAAACTGGATTTTGATGTAAAAAAAAATTCTGAGTGGTTTCTCGGGCTGGGCGCAGTATTTAAAGTTAATGACCTGTTTCATCGCACTTATAAACATGCTAGGAATCAAAATTAAACAGTAGTGGTAGTTTTGGTCGCAAAAGTCCGACCGGTGAAAACAACAGCCGTTATTTTACGTAGTGTGAACATAGCCTTACTCTATACATGCCACAATCAATAGCGATTGCCGTGATCAGTATAAGCAATATAATGAATGCTTATAAATGTCCCCTAGTGGAGCTTAAAGAAAAGTAAGAAAGAAAGCAAATCTCTAGGTACTGACATGGAGAATAAAGATAACAGATTGGTTTTACTATATGAAAAGTTGCAGAGCTACAGTTTTTTCCCCACTATTTTGCAGTACATTCTATAGTTAAAAAAAAGTATCTTTAATAAGTAATACTGGTCTAACGTGGCTCTGTATATGGAAAAATAGAGATCTATGAAAGGCATCGACATTCAGCCTCAAACTTTAACTCATTTTATTTTTTTATTTTTTTTAGGCCCCTCTCACAGTGGAGCAGAGTGTCCAAGGAATTCTCAAGGTCCTGCACAGCCTCTCTGAGAAGCATTCTGGAATTGTCATTAGCTGGGAGGGAAATATAATCCCCTGGTGAAATATCGCTGAACATACTTTTAACTGTATCTGTTTTATCTTCTCATTTATCTTTTATCATTTATTTTCTTATCTTATTTTGCTGTGTTGTAAATGTTTATACCTATAGTATAGTATAGTAAGTATAGTAAACAAAAATGTGTTGCAGTGACAAAATGCAGTAACCCATTGCCAAGCACTGAGTAATGTTTTGAAATCAACTGGTGTCAGAAAGTTATACAGATTAGTCATGCACTTCTATGTATAAATCTCAATTTTAGGACTTATCAACTGCTGTATGCCCTGCAGGAAGTGGTGTATTCTTTCCAGACACAGTGTTCTCTGTTTCCACCTCTATCCATGACAAGAACTGCCCAGAGGAGTAGCAATTCCCATAGAAAACTATTTCTGCTTTGGACAGTTCCTGACATGGACAGAGATGGCAGCAGAGAGCACTGTGTCAGGCATTAAAGAATACACCACTTCCTGCAGGACATCTCATAAGTATTGGAAAACTTGAAATTTTAAAAAGTAAATGTCAAATCTGTATACCTTTCTGACACCAGGTAATTTGAAAGAAAAATAATTCCTCTGGAGTACCCCTGTAATCTGCTTGAACTTACGCACTCTTGCATTGTGACTTAAAAACTTACCATACATTCTCACACAAAGTCCATGGCTGAGAGCAGAGGAACCTCTATGTTGATATAAAGAATACTCCAAAATGTCAAAGCTATCATGCTGGAATGAGAAGAGGGGAGACAGGGGGCGCTTCCTTGTGTAGAAAAGAGTGACCAGGTGGATGGAAGGAAGATCTGACAGGGATCCACTCACCTGGGTAGGTTGTGCAAATATTAGGCACAACTCTAAATGCAGCATGAAGGGGTGTACTCCGCAGCTGTACTGGGGGACATCACCACCGACGGTGGGAGAAGCAAATGCAGAAGTGTAGTCAAACGACTACAGGACCGAAGACCAAGTCCACACCAGAAACGATGAGCGCAGGAGTATATACAGTTTACACACGGCGGTGCAACCAAAAGTTATCCAAAAGTAGATGACGTAGTAAATCAATGTTCATTTATTGCAACGCGTTTCGGCCCTATATTATCTAACATGGGCCTTTATCAAGCAAGATGCTTGATAAAGGCCCATGTTAGATAATATAGGGCCGAAACGCGTTGCAATAAATGAACATTGATTTACTACGTCATCTACTTTTGGATAACTTTTGGTTGCACCGCCGTGTGTAAACTGTATATACTCCTGCGCTCATCGTTTCTGGTGTGGACTTGGTCTTCGGTCCTGTAGTCGTTTGACTACACTTCTGCAAAGCTATCATGCTGTCATTCTGTTCCCAGCCAGCCACCCTCCCAATATTTTGGGTATTGTATAGTACATGGGGTGCCTTAGGTTTAGTTTATACCAATTTTGGAGACTCTCTTTGGTAGATGACATGATGACTAATTTGCTGGTGAAATGCTGGGCACCATGGGTGAAACCTGATGGACCCTATTAATGTCAGTTGGGTCCTTCAAGTGCCATTCATATCTGCATGAGTGACCTCCCAAAGAGTTTCCTTTTTGTTGTTTTGCACAAACAACTGAGCAGAAAAACAGAAAATACAATGCAGGTGTGAACCGAGCCTTACTGCTCCTATATTATAACTACAAATTAAATGAGAAGTCGGCTAATTGTGAAAAAGAACTTAAGGTTTACTGCGGTGAAACGAAAAGATATATCAATAAAATTAAGTTAATTTTTAAATGAAGGGCCTGAAGAAAAAAAATTACAGAACAAGTTAAGACTCATAGTAAAGAGCTGCGTCTGGCATACACAGCATTTGTTTCTTCCCCAAGTACTGCAGCTACGGAACATTGGCAATCAGCTAAAGGGGGGCTTAGATTGTAGGGTGAAGATCAACCGCACACCTTTTGAAACCACACTTTTTAGGTATGGAAACTACCAGGAAAGTTACTGGCCAAGCTGGCAAAGGGTCTGTTCGCTCTTCATTACATTCAGTCTTTAGTCGAGGAAATGTCCTGACTCTTCAATCCAGGATCAACACCATACTGAAGGGTTTCTATCAAAAGCTATATACTTATATGCCCCCTGTAGAGTGTCCCAAAAGGGAGTGGTTGGACGACTCTTAGCTTTCGACCATTTCCGATGAGGAAAGGGCAATGTTAAATGCTGAGGTGTCTCTTAAGGAGACAACTAGAACTATTAAAGCTCTTAAACCCAACAAGTCGCCGGGACCTGATGGCTTCACTGGTGACTTCTTTAAGCTGCTTACAGACAAGATTGGTCCTGCCCTCCACTTCCTTTATAATTCTTAGGGCCCTATTCCACAAGCATACATTACCTGCAGGGCTTCTCCTCCGCTCTGTCTTCCTCTCCGGGTCCTGCGCGCTCTAGTGTTAGAATTCAGTCTGTGTGTGTGAACTCGGCTGGAAGAATCAGCCGACGCCCAATTTCTCTCTGACCTGTTCACACTTCTTGCTCTGCTGCCAGGGAGCTGACACCCGGCTTCATGCTTCTCCTGACTCCTCCTCTGGTGCTTGTGGGGTTAAGCCTTCAGGTGTTGCATTCTCCTGAGGCTTGCTCCTGTCTGAGTACAGGGGAGGGCTCCCTGGCTGCTATTGGTATCTCATGCTGCTGTCAGACTCTTTGCTCCTATCAGAGGCTGGGGCGGGAGCTCTGGTAGCATTTAAGCTGGTGAATTACACCTTGTAGTTGCCAGTGTATGTTTGGTCTCCAGCTACACCAGCGTATCTTATTGTTCTGCTAGATATTTTGACACTTGGACTTGGACTTCGCTTTTGCCTCATCCTCTGTACTGCGTTACCGCTTGTGTTTGACCTAGGACCGGACTCTGTTTACCCCTTGTTTGCTGATTCGGATTTTGACGTGACCTCCTGTTGCTGACTCGGACTGCCTGACCTGTTCGTATATACCTGTCTGTGTGTACTGTCTACCTCCCGTATCCCTAGGTAAGTTAGGGACTGTCGCCCAGTTGCTGCCCTAGGGGTTAGCCTAGGGGGGCAAGCAGGTAGGGACAGGGGTTGCGGGTCTAGACAAGGGACTTCCATCTTCCCGGACTCCCTGACATCTAGCTTCAGAATGACCTGTCAGCTGACGGAGCGCTCAGCCAATCACAGGCCGGGACCCTCGCTCAACAATCATCGGGCTGTGGAATAGGCCCAGTAATCTAGCAGATCGGCGCTCGTTTACATGGTTGATCGGGCCCGTGGAATAGGGCCCTTATTTACGGGGAAGCACAATATCACAGGATACAAATACAGCTTTCATGAAGGTGCTCCCAAAACCCAGCAAAGACCTTTTAGTCCCTGGTGGATATAGACTGATATCCTTAATAAATATAGATCTGAAGATTGTATTCAAAATAAGGATATCAGTCTATATCTCCCAGGGACTATAAGTGACCGTCCACTTGGCAGGTTTACTACCCAAACTTATATCCCATAACCAGGTGGGTTTTGTGCAGGGCAGGTCGGCAATGAACCGCCATTATGAGTGTCCTTGATGAAATTCAACTTCGTCCAGACCTCCACCCCTCCCCTGTTATTTTATCCATAGATGCTGAAAAGGCTTTCGATATTGTGCTGTTGGAGTTTGGGCAGTGCTGGACAAGATGGGCTTTGAGGGTTCATTTATATCATACCATGGAGTACTCTACGCTTCTCCCATGGCACAAATTAGTACTCCAGGTTTCCCTCCTCTTCTTTTGCCCTACAGAAGGGAACTAGACAGGTATGCCCTCTATGACCACTTCTCAATAGATTTCAGCCAATATGGAGAGACAAAGGCATAAAGTTAGTTAAACATGTGCCAAGACTGTCCCAATTATCAGGTGACAATCCTGGCAAAATCATGTCCTAGGTATGTCCCCCATCGCAGGAACTCTCCTCCCCCGCCCACCTATGCTTTTAGCTACAAGCACTCCTAATCAGTGGGGAACACAGCGGGGAATCATAAGCTGTGACAGTACCTCCAGCCACAAGGGGCCGCTGTCTCCTCCCAGCCCCAAGCCTAAGTGATCTCCCTTGTACAGTGCATGGAGACGAGTCACTGAGGGACCAGAGGAGTGATGCAAGCAGGTGAGTATAGCTTTTTTTTTTTAATTGTTGTTCATTTAGTGGGTAGGCTGACTCTATGTGACCCCCTTATAGTGTATGCCCCCTATTTGTAGCCTCCTTATAGATGGTCCCCCTCTGTGTATCCCCCCCTTATAGAATATGCCCCCTACTATGTAGCCTCCTTATAGATTCCCCCTCTGTGTATCCCCCTTATAGATGGCCCCCTCTCCCCCCCTTATAGATGCCCCCTTATAGATGCCCCCTTCCCCCCCTTAAAGATAGCCCACTCTCTCCCCTCCTACAGATGCCCCCCCTTATAGATGGCCCCTTCCCCCCTTATAGATAGCCCCCTCTCCCATCCTCCTATAGATGGCCCCCTCTCCTATAGATGGCCCCTTCCCCCCTTATAGATGGCCCCCTCTGCTATAGATGGCCCCTCCCCCCTTATAGATGGCCCCCTCTTCCTCCTCCTTATATAGATGGTCCCCTCTCCCCCCCCCTTATAGATGGTCCCCTCTCCTCCCCCTTATAGATGGTCCCCTCCCCCCCCTTATAGATGGTCCCCCCTCACCCCCCCAACTTATAGATAGTCCCCTCACCCCTTATAGATGTTCCCCCCTCACCCCCCCTTATAGATGGTTCCCCCTCCCCCCCTTATAGATTGTCCCCTCTCCCCCCCTTATAGATGGTCCCCTCCACCCACCCTCCCTTATAGATGGTCACCCTCACCCCCCTTATAGATGGTCACCTCTCACCCCCCCCCTTATAGATGGTCCCCTCTCACCCCCCTTATAGAGGTCCCCTCTCACCCCCCCCATTATAGATGTCCCCTCTCACCCCCTTATAGATGGTCCCCTCTCAACCCCCCCTATAGATGGTCCCCTCTCATCCCATTACTCCCCTTATAGATGGTCCCCTCTCACCCTCCCCCTTATAAATGGTCTCCTCTCACCCTCCACCCCCTTATAGATGGTCACCTCTCACCCCCCCTTATAGATGGTCCCCTCTCTTGCCCGCCTTTATAGATGGCCACCTCTCTCACCCCCCCCCCCTTTATAAATGGCCCCCTCTCCCCCTCCCTCCTATAGATTTTCTTCATGAAAACAAATTAAAAAAAAAACACACACAACTCACCTAACAACGCACTCCCCCGTCGATCTTCTCCTTCTTTAGCCTCCATCTGACCCCAAATCATGCACTGCTGCCGGGGGTGTCGCGTCCTATCCTTGGCAGCGCGCATCATGGGATTCCCTGTGCGCCGAGGCTGAGACCTCCAGCACAGGGAGCGTCTCTAATGTGCAGGGAACTCTATGATGCGTGCGCTGCCGGGGATAGGACGCGACACCCCCGGCAGCAGCGCATGATTCGGGGTCAGACGAAGTCAGACTCTTGTGACCGCAAGCAATGCTTGCGGTCACAAGAGTGATTGATGAGGGGGGCCCTGTGGGCCCCGCGGCCCCCCCCCTTGTGGCGGGCCGGGTCGCAGCGGCGACCGCTGCGACCCTGGTAGTTGCGCCACTGGGTGTCCCTGCAGCCCCTGTTAAATGATTATCGGGGCGTGTAATAGGCCCAGTTAATGAGCGCAGATCGGTGCTCGTTTACAGTTATTATCGGGCCCCCATCGACCCGTCTAATTGTACCCTAAGTCTTATGCCCAGGGGCGTAGCTAGGATTCATGGGGCCCCATAGCAAAAAAACTGTACGTGGCCCCATGAATCCTATACGCTCCCCTACCCCCCCACCCCCCACTGCCAAACACAGACAATGACGCACATATACACACACAGAGGCATCATTAACGTATATACAGATACGCTACTGACATACTGTACACACATATATACGCTGTAATGTGATTACACCAGTGCAAATGTATACTCCATGAGTAGACTGTACACAGGGAAATCAGAAGCTGCTGCAGAACATCTTTGGGGGCAAACCTGTCAATCACTTGAGACACTACTGACATACACACACACACATATACACCAGTGTTACAGACACTACTTACATACACACACATATAACCCCAGATACATACACATACTGACATATACATATATACACAGATACATATATATATATACACACACTGAGACACATACACAGCACTTACAGCTCCCAGGTATCCCCCCTCCTCCTCCTGTACTCCGGGCTGATCTTCACATAGAAGTCTTCAGGACCTTTGGGTCATGTGATCATAAGGTCCTTCATCCCTCTTCTGTGCCGTGCAGGACCAGTCCCTCACCTTTTGATGTTTAGCTCGCTCACCCAGCACTACAGTGAGGGGGCTGAACAGTGCAGTGGTCGGTCCCTCTTCCTCTCTGGACCCATGGGGGAGCGGGGTACAGTGGTCAGCTGTCAGTGGCATACAGTACCTACCATGAAGGCAGAGCAGGCTTCCTGCGGCCCCCTTCCTGCAGGGGCCCCATAGCAGTCGCCTTCCCTGCCTTCATGGTAGCTACGCCACTGCTTATGTCCCCTGTTGAAAGGTAACTTTGTCAGATGTCACACTTTTCAGTACCATCACCACTTGGTGTCTCATTCTCCCCTATCTATCTGTCTGTGTGCACAGTTAAGGTGAAGGGTTAACTATTAATTTGTTCACTGTTCACTTAGTTTATTGCTCAGGAGGCAGCTTTGTAGCGGCGCCAGATTTTATGGAGAAGCCATAAATTATACTGTCTGCTACACACCACCGACTTCATTGACCCCATGACCTGCAATGATAGCTGGAAACAGACATAGAATGAAAGAAAGTCAGGACTGTGAATACTTTGCAGGTTTTATTACACTAAATCCAAAAACAAAAGAACTGGAATGCAAGACCAATATAAATATGAATGTTTTTTATTATTATATCAAAAAAAGATTATTAAAAAGTACATAATGGGGGGGCTAGAGCTAATACAAATCCCCATAAAAACGGTGGATCAAAGAATTTTTATACATAAAATGCTATATCATAAGGTAGGAGATAAATAAATAACCTACATATACAAACATATATACTGGGCACTGGGTTGGTACTACATACAGAGAATACATAAATAAATAATCCCCACAGTGGGTATATGGCAGAAAAACATAAAGACACCATCAACAAACAATAAATATTACCCATACATGTCCTTAGTATATAGGTCCACCTCACCGTACACCCGACGCGCGTTTCGCGTGTTGCTTTATCGAGGGTGATCAAAGGTTTTATTACACTGTATGCTTCAGAGGTCCCTACACTATAAGTGATCACTACCCCTTAATATTGAGCACAAGGCATAATAGTAGCATGACCATAACTAAGATCACAATGAGTAGTCATAATGCACAGACACTTATATATGTCAGGGGCTTTTATTCTTAGAAAAGTAATAAAGGTTGTGTTAGAACAGGGTGATTTAAGGTGAAGCTGAATTGTGTGTATGCACTTATCATTATAATTATATACAACTGTTCCAGCAGACACCTAATTAAAATTATAATATGTATCCTTCAGTACAGTAATAATTTATTGTCTGTCACTTTACTAAAGCAGCAATCCATTTAAACCATTTACACCAAAGAAATCGCCAGGATCAAAGCCATTAGAATAATTAATACATACTTTTATTAAAATACATAAAAATTTACAGTACTTAAAGTGTCACTGTCATTATTTTTTTTTTTTTTTTGCAGAAATCAATAGTTGGCAACTATGGGACTATACACCACAGGGGGTAATTATTACTAGGGGTGAAGGGCTGTACAAAGAAGGTGGCATTATTACTGTGGGTGCTGGTGCTGGATACAGCAGGGGGAATTATAACTGTGGATGGGGGCTGTACAGAGCAGGGGGCATTATTACTGTGGATGGGGGGGGGGGGCTGTACACAGTAGGGGGCTGTGTATACGCTCCGGACGGGATCCCATAAAGAAACAGGCAATGTTCACAGGTGCATAAAGTACGGCCGTTGTTGCCGATGTTGTGTGAACATAGCTTAAATGTAGCAGGGCAGGTTTTGCCACTCTGCGCTACTGGGCCTCTAACTCCATTTTTGGAGGGCTCACCTAAAGGGACTCAAAATCCACTTTTGGAGGGTTCCTATGAGTTCCACACCCTTTTATGTGTAATGAAAGGCATCTTGAAGCGCCATCTTCAATCGAATAGTCAAACATCGTGGTCTATTCAAATGGAATTTCGAGCTTTCAAATATTTTACTAATCACGCATCTCTCTATTACATGGGACGATTATTGTGCGAAAAATCGTTATATTGTTCCAATTTAAACAATCGTTCTGTGTAATTGCCGGCAACAATTGAAAAATTGTTCCTATGTCATTGATCATTGATTTAGATCTGAACCTAAAATTATTATTAATCGTTGGCTTATTGTTCGCTAATCGTTCGCTGTAATTGCACATTTGTTCGCTCAAGTTCCGCATTTGTTCACAAATCGTTCAGTGTAATCGCACATTGTTCATTGTTTTGCTGAGATCAGAAGGAATAAACGATCATAGTAACGATCACAATAACGATCATAGTAATGATCATAACTAACGACTATTGTCCTGTGTAATATGGTGAACGATTTCAGGTTAACAAAAAACAATCTAGTTTGTGATTGTTTATCGTTAATCTTTAAAAATCGCTCCGTGTATTAGGACCCAAGTCTCTGAATAAAGGTTTTTTTTGTCTTTTGTCTAACATTATTCAGTAGCGGTGAAAAAGGTTGGGAAACAGTGATCTAGTCTAACCTGGGAAGAGTCAGAGAGCCAGCAAAGATTTGGACACAAGACATGTGGGTGTATTCATAATAGGATGACATAAGGACAGGAGACAGAGTAACGTCTTACATCCCTATGGCCGTCCGTGTGTGTATTCATACTAGGATGACATTAGGACATGAGATGTCCATGTGTGACTGCAGCTGTACTTACTTCCTCTTAGCAGTGGTTTGCCCATGGCGGAGGGGGTCATGCACATTTTTTGCATAGGGGCCCTAAGCAGTTTTTGTCTGCCCCTCAGGACTATCCATCACACTAATATCAGATTCCATGAACATTTCAATTGCTTTAGGACATGCAAGGGGGTGCCAAGACTTATGAACCACATGAGGGAAGTTAACATTTTGAATGTTAATGTGTTTTCCCTGAGTCCTGTTAGCATCACAACGGATGGGGTGTCTCCTTGCGTGTGGGCTTGCACATTATTCAAAATGTTAACTTCCCTATAGTCCTGTTAGCCTCACAATGGACGGGGAGTTAGCAAGAAGAACCCTCTGTATCTCTGGGCTCTTTGTATCTACAGCATCAAGTACAGATCTGGCGAAGGCCGTTCGAAAATATAGACTCTAACTGGTAATTTTTTACAAAAGTCAAGGGAGATGACTATGTGGCATTTAAGCAGATATTCTCTATAGGAACTGATCATCTCTCCGCCCAGGAGGTGGAGAAAGATTTTGGGGCTTGCGCTTCTGCTTCATTGTAACAAGTCCTTATGCAGTCACAGATCCATCTAGATATTGTGGGTTTTGTGGTCTTCTTAGGGCCCTATTTTACGGGCTGAGCAAGGCCCGATCAACGATGTAAACGAGCGCTGATCTGCTAGATCGCCGCTCGTTTACTGGGCCTATTCCCCGGCCCGATGATCGTTGAGCGAGGGCTGCAGGGACATCATTACCGAAGGATATATAAGGTTCATTTGAACCTAGAGCTTGTAATTTCCCAACTCTTTTAGCAGTTGTAATTGCTGGTAGTAAATCCATCTTGAAAGAAAGGTATTTATAGTTTTCCTCCATTAGAGGGTCAAAGGGGTGCTTACATAATTGTTTTAACACTGAGTGTCATGTCCCATGCTTATACAGGTTTTACCAGTGAAGGTCATAGTCTGTCTATTGCTTTCGTGAAGTCCTGACATGGCTGCGATATGTACTCTGATCGAACTGGGTCTTAGACCCTTGTCAAATGCATCTTGGAGGAAATCCAAAATTTGTGGGGTAGTTGGAGACATTGGATCAAATCCCTTAGAGCTGACTTGTGTTGATCGAATTGTTCGAGAAAAGTTAAGTTCGAGTTGAACATCTCGATTTTCTCTAACTCAAACAGAACCGAACATTTTACTGTTTGCTCGAGTTAGCGTTCGAGTTAGTGTTCGAGCGCCTTTTTTGCCACCCAATCAGTACAGAGCAGAAATGTCATTGCCGAGGTGTAGGGGTCTCATTGGCTGCTAAAATCACATGACAATATCACATAAAAGTCACTGTGCCGCATTCTGGGCGCTATTTTCTCCTCATTCAGCGTATCATCTGCCTGCATGCAGCCATTTCATTTAGTCACTTTGCTGCGTTCTGGACGCCATTGTCTCATCACTTACCTTTCTGTACAGACAGCTATCCCACAGATAGGCAGTGAGATTTGTGAAATTACAGAGATAGGCATTGAGATTAGAGAGATTAGTGAGGTGTTTATCAAGGTTACACTAGCATATTTGCAACAAGCATTTTCCTGCCCATAGACACCATTGCAGCCACAGCAATACTTAGCTTTGGGATTGCAGGCTGCATATTGGATTTGCCAATTCATACATAGTGCCCATACATACATAGTACCTACACGTACATCTCATTTGTGTACGTGCATTTGTTTTGTGATTACAGCTGTATTCCTTCAAGCTGAAAAACGTCCTCTGTCCATCAGTAAAAATACAAAATAGTAGACATCTGTTATACAGTAATCAAATCAAATCTTATTTGTGTACATGCATTTCTGGAGTTATTACAGCTCTATTCCTATAGGCTGGGTTCACACTACGTAAGTTTCCGGCCGTAGCGCGTTCCGTGAATAAGCGGCCGGAAACTTACGTAGTTTGCGTACAATGTAAAGTATACGATCTACGGCCGCACAGTTCACACTACGTACGAACTTATGCCCGGATCGTATGCGGCGCCGTAAAAAATGAACCAGACCATTATTTTGGGACTGAAATGCCGTAACTTATGCCCGTAGCGTTACATGCGGTCCCGTACGTAGTGGTGATTTCTTCATTTTGAAAGCTTTTTGTGCCGATCCAAAAGGTTCTGTGGGGTGTCCGGGGCTAGGCGAAGATTTCCAAGTAAAAGACCGCTGTCAGATCGCTACGAAGAGCGCTCAGGAAGCGTAAGTACACTACGGGCATAAGTTTGCGGTCCGTACGTATCCGGCCGCAACTTGCGTAAAGTCCCAGCCGGAGTTTCATACGTATATGTCCGGCCGCGGAAAATATGCGGCCGGACATATACGTAGTGTGAACATAGCTATAAGCTGAAAAAGGTCCTCTGTTCGTCAGGAAAAATGCGAAATAGTAAACCTTTGTCATACAGTTATTAAATGTACATCTCATTTGTGTACGTGTACATTTGTTTAGTTATTACAGCTCTATTCCTATAAGCTCAACTGTGAACTGTGCATTATTAGACTCCTCCACACAGCCCTCCAACTGGTACCGTAGGATTACATCATTATTAACGTGCTTGGATGATTTGAGGCATGTGAGAAAAATATGCAGCAAGGTGGATGATAAAAAGAAACGGAAAAAAATAAAGACAAACACTGCATACGTAAATAAAATTTTTATTAACAATGAAAAAAAAAGAATTTTTAAGAAAAGTAAAAAAAAAATTAACGCTGCCTTTGGCGTCGCCTTGCCAGCATTGCCTGCATTACTGCAAGCTCAAGTTGCAGGCCTTACAGCAGGTGACTCGCTGCATAAAGGCGGGTGGACATGCGCCGGCATGCTGGCTCCAATTCAAAGTCCGTGGGTATTTCTGTTAAAGTACAAAAAAGTTATATAATAAGTATGATAAACTATAATTTTCAACTCATTCACTGCCTTGATTAACCCGATAATAACTCGCGGATGTGATTTAACTTGCTCTTCGTGTGGGCTTTATATAGAAATATACAAATATAGAAGAAAAAGACCACTGGGTCCATCTAATCTGCCCTAATAGTATATCCGTTTTTATTATCTTAGGATAGATATATGTATACACCAGGCAGGCCACTGTAGATTTACCAACTACATCTGCTGAAAGTTTCCTCAAAGCATCTACTACTCTTTCCGTAAAGTAATATTTTCTCACGTTGCTTCTGATCTTTCCCCCAACTAACCTCTTGTTCTTGAGTTCAGTTGTTTCTTAAAAACACTTCCCCCTTGAACACTTCCCTCATTAACTCCTTTAACATATATCAAAATTTCATCCTTAAGTCTTTCCTGGTAGGTGTTATGCCTGACATCCTCCACCATTTTTGTTATTCGTCTTTGGAGCCGTTCTATTGTATCAATATCCCTGTTTAGGTGAGTTCTCAAGAACTGGGAACAGTATTCCAGATGTGGTCTCACTAGAGCTCTTTACAGCGTAATCACAATCTCCCTCTTCCTACTGGTTAAAGGGGTAATCCGGGCGGGAGGATATTTTTAGGGTATGGCCGGGGAAGGGGTGTAAGTAAAGGCCGCTGGTCACTTACCTCCCCGGTTCCATCAGCGGGTGCCGGATTGTACTGCCCCGTTTCCCCTTCCAGCTCAGAGCTCAGGTATTCAGCGGCCGAGGCGGGACTCCGCTCCGACCGCTAAATGGCTGAGCTGCCTTGAGACGCCACATCTCAAGCCGCAGCTCAGACCAGGAAGTGGCAGCCGGACGGGAGAACAGGGAGGCGCAATCTGGCCAGGACCCGGCGATGGAACCAGGGAGGTAGAGGCATTGTCGGACTGGGATCCTCCGGTGGGCCCCTTGCCCGCCCACAGTAACCGTCCAACAGCTGAGGCCCCTAGGCATGCAGCAACCTTCCCCACGTGCAGCTTCTGGGCCTGTGTGAGCTTCCAACACAGGCCGGAAGCTAACAGCTGCAGCCCTGTGGTGCCCGGACTTCTCTCCTGCATGTGACGTCATTGCAGCGCAGAGAAGTTCTGCAGCTGTGTCAGAAGCTCACACAGGCCCAGAAGCTGCACAGGGGGGACCAGCCCAGCCTGACTCACTACCCCGTCATCCTGTCTGCTACCTGAGCTCCGGTCCACTCCAGCTGTCCCTTAACTGCTCCCCCTGCCCCCCAGATGCTGCCCCTGCCCCCCCCCCCCAGCTGCTCCACCTGCCCCCCAGCTGCTGTCCGTGATCTGCTCCCTGTGCCTCCACCGCTGGCCCCCTGCCCCCCCAGTGACTGCCCCTACCCCCAGCTGCTCCACATGCCCCCCAGCTGCTACCCCTGCCCCCCAGCTGCTACCCCTGCCTCCCAACTGCTCCACCTGTCCCCCAGCTGCTGCCCCTGACCCCCATCTGCTCACTGCCCCCCAGCGGCTGCCCCTATCCCCAGCTGCTCCACCTGCCCCCCAGCTGCTGCCCCTGCCCCCCATCTTCTCCCCCTGCCAACCCAGCTGCTCCCCCAGCTTCTCCATCTGCCCCCCCAGCTGCTCCACCTGCCCCCAGCTTTTCCCCCTGCCCCCCCCCCCAGCTTTTTCCCTTGTCACCCCAGCTGCTCCCTCTGCCCCACCAGCTGTTCCCCCTGCCCCATGTCACCCCAGCTGCTCCCCCTGCCCCTTTTACCCCAGCTACCCTCCTTGCCCTCCCCAGCTGCTTCCCCTGCCCCCCCATCTTTTCCCTCCCCTGCCCTCCCCCCCAGCTTCTCCCCCTGTCACCTCCAGCTCCTTCCCTTCCCCAGTCACCCCCAGCTGCCCCTCTGCAGATGAGTTGTGGTCGGAGAAGTCTTCATGATGACTGTACTAGATGGAGAAGAAAGCAAAAAGTGAGCAAGATTCGGAGAAGAATCGCTTCTATAGTGTGCAGAGCCTGTGTACCAATGGGTAAGTGTATCCTTTTTGGTAGTGTACTGACACACCCCCGCGGTTACTACAGTACATTAGCGCAAACTTTTAAACTGCCTAGGAGCTCCCAGGTCCAGTCCAGGGCTGCAGACTGTCAGTAAATGCTGGGAGTTGTAGTGCCTGCAGCTGTTGTAATTGGGTCCTAGGTGCATTATACACTGGATGCTTTGTGGGAGATCAAAATACATAGATCTGTGGGGGCTCAGTGTAGGGAAGTGACCTCAGAACATCACTAAACTGGGGATAGAACAAAAACATCTACCCCTATTCGTGATGTTCTGGGGTCACTTTCCTACACTGAGCCCCCACTGATCTATGTATTCTGATCTCCCACAAAGCATCCAGTGTATGATGCACCTAGAACCCAACTACAACAGCTGCAGACACTACAACTCCCAGCATTTACTGACAGTCTGCAGCCCTCGGGATATGCTGGGAGTTGTAGCAGAGTGTAGACAAATGTATTGCTGGACCTTCAGGGATGATGGTTGTCACCCACAGATTGAAGCCACCAGGAGAATATGCACACAGTGATTTTTTAAATGGTTGTCCTCTCAGAGACTACAACTCCCAGCATAGCTGTATAAATATAAGGGGTACTGAGAGTTTTCAATTGGAGTGAGGCAAGGGGCTGAGATTTATAGTGGACACGAAACTAGGTGCTGACAGGTAACTGGCTGGGCTATCTGTCAGTCACCATCAAGGGTACAACTGATGCTGATCGACTGGGGGTGGTGAGGCCCTGGCCGCGGCTACACACAAAAAAAAAATAACACAGCTGGCTGGTTGCCAGGGACGCGATCAGCGTAACCCCGGCAACCTGTCCCGCTCCTCCGCAGATGTAGTGACATCAGAGCATGGCAGTGAGGACACAGAGAACCATTAAGGGTGCCTTCATACCTACTGGATCCACAGCGGATCTCACTCCTGCGGATTCGAAGCGAGAACCGCTGTGGATTCGGTATCAATTCACCCCTATGATAGCACATATTCGCAGCAGGATTGACATCCCGCTGTGAATATGTGCTTTAACTTCCTGGTACCCGCAGTCCCGCCGTCGCATCCCCCATCCCCGGCGTCAGCACATCCCCCCCATCCCGGCCACATCCCCCCATCAGCCCATCTCCGGCCCGCCGCCGCGGGCATACATTACCTGCTCGGCGGCGCGGCTGCAGTGAGGCTGCCGGCTCCGGTCCCGCTCAGATCACCGGAGCCGGGAGCCTCACTGCAGCTGCGCCACCAAGCAGGTAATGTATGCTTGCGGCGGCGGGCCAGAGATGGGCTAATGGGGGGATATGGCTGGGATGGGGGGGATGTGCCGCCACCGAGGATGGGGGATGCGACGGCGGGGCTGCGGGCACCAGGGAGTTAAAGCACATATTCACAGCGGGATGTCAATCCCACTGCGAATATGTGCTATCATAGGGGTGAATTGATACTGGATCCGCAGCGGTTCTCACTTTGAATCCGCAGAAGTGAGATCTGCTGTGGATCCGGTAGGTGTGAAGGCACCCTAAAAGTGACTGAGGTAGAAAGTGAGCTTCCCAAAAATTAGGCCATGTGCAGCATGGCAGTGAGCACACAGAGAACCATTAAAAGTGAGTGAGGTGGCAAGTGAGCCTCCAAAAAATTAGGCCAGACACAGCATGGCAGTGAGGACACAGAGAACCATTAAAAGTGAGTGAGGAAGCAAGTGAGCCCCCTAAAAATTGGGCCAGACACAGCATGGCAGTGAGCACACAGAGAACCATTAAAAGTGAGTGAGGTAGCAAGTGAGCCTCCCAAAATATTGGAGTGAGGCAAGGGGCTAGGATTTATAGTGGACACAAAACTAGGTGCTGACAGCTAACTGGCTTGGCCATCTGTCAGTCACCATCAAGGGTACAACTGATGCTGATCGACCGGGGGTGGTGAGGCCCTGGCAGCAGCTACACACAAAAAAAGATAACACAGCTGGCTGGTTGCCGGGAACACGATCGGCGGGCCCCCGACAACCTGTCCCACTCCTCCGAAGACGTAGTGACATCAGAGCATGGCAGTGAGGACACAGAGAACCATTAAAAGTGAGTGAGGTGGCAAGTGAGCCTCCCAAAAATTAGGCCAGACACAGCACTGCAGTGAGCCAAGTTGAATGCCTTCAGGCTTTTGCAATGTAATGTCCCCTGTGTTAAAAGGTCCGGCCAAAGGGGAAGTCTCCAGAAAGTTCCCTGCTTCATTGCCATAAGCATTGCGAACCAGGCTCAGGGGTAACAGTATTATAAGTGATAACCAGCATAGTTTTACTAAAGATAGAAGCTGTCAAAGTAACCTAATATGTTTTTATGAAGAGGTGAGTAGAAGCCTGGATAAGGGGTGGCTGTGGATATAGTGTACCTGGATTTTGCAAAAGTGTTTGACACAGTCCCTCATGAATGTCTGATGGGTAAGTAGAGGTCTATGAATTTGGAAAGTTTAGTCTGTAACTAAATTGAGAACTGGCTTAATAATCGTACCCAGAGAGTGGTGGTTAATGATTCCTACTCCAAATGGTAATAAGTGGCCTACCCCAAGGGTCAGTACTGAACCCTTTTATGTTTAACTTGTTTATTAATGATATTGAGGATGGAATTAACAGCAATGTTTCTATCTTTGCAAATGACACCAAGCTTTATAGTACAGTCTATGGAAGGTGTGCAGATGTTACAAGCTGACTTAGACACATTGGGGGATATTTATCAAACATGGACTGGCTCAGTTGCCCCTAGCATCCATTAAGATTCCACTTTTCATTCCTCACAGGCTCTTGATTATGATTAATTTATTTAAATATATACAAGAAATATGGGAAAAAGATGTTCCAGTTGAAACCCCCTCAAAAGACAACAGGGCACTGGAAAAAAAAAAGGTTTAAAGCAACTTTGTACCCACAATCTGACCCCTTCAAACCACTTATACCTTCAGATAGCTGCTTTTAATCCAAGATCTGTCCTGGGATCCATTCAGCAGGGGATGCAGTTATTGTCACAGCAGCGCTGTGTCTAACGGCTGGGGCTTACATTTGTATATGCATTAGGCTGGCACTACCTCTATGTCCTTCCTCCCCACCCTCCTCAGCATTAGGAATGCTCCAGACAGATTGCTCCCTATTCCCCACCTGTTTGTATAATGAACATGGGCTGGATCATTAATACACCTGTGCAAAGCTCAAACAGCAGTAAATGTTGAGGAAGGTGGAAAGGAAGGACAAAGAGGGTGTGCCAGCCTAATGCATATACAAATGTAAGCCCCGGCCGTCAGACACAGCGCTGCTGGATTAAAAGTTATTTTTATGACAATAACTGCATCCCCTGCCGAATGGACCCTGGGACAGATCTTGGATTAAGGGTACAAACCCACACACCGTATACACAGCAGATACGCAACAAATACGCAGCAAATACGCAGCAGATTTGTTGGTACAGATTTGATGCTGTGTTCAGTTATTTAGATATAATCTGCTGCGTTTTTGCTGCGTATTTGCTGCGTGTTTGCTGCGTATTTGCTGCGTATCGCAGCAGTAAATACGCTGCTTATACGGTGTGTGGGTTTATACCCTAAAAGCAGCTATCTGAAGGTACAAGTGGTTTGGGGGGGTCAGATTGTGGGTACAGAGTCGCTTTAATCTCCAGAGGCGACAAGCCTTCTTTATCATGAGAACAGTGAATCTGTGGAACAGTCTACCCCAGGATCTGGTCACGGCAAAAACAGTAGAGGGCTTCAGAATAGGCTTAGACACGTTCTTAGAACAAAATAACATTAATTCATATGTATAGAACCTACCCATCCATCATCCATCCCCCTTCCCTGCATCCATCCCCTCCTTGCTTTAACTTGATAGACGTGTCTTTTTTCAACTGATTAACTATGCAACTATGTAACACCCAATGTTGTCCGTGCGTATGCAAACTGCATTGTGCAGAAGGCCTGGAGCAAAATGGCGAAGTGCCAGGTAGTTGGCTCTCAGCTCTCTAACATTGCATGTCAATTGAGTCTCTTCTTCTGTCCAGGTTTCTGCTGTCTGCAGATCCCTCAGGTGAGCTTCCCATCCGGTACCTGAGGCATCTGTCGTGAGAATCAACCAGTGAGGCTCCTCCAAGTCCATGCCATCTCTGAGATCTCTTCACCATGCAAGGGATCTCCTGCTGTTCGTTGAAAGAATTATCTTGCGATCTATGGATCACAGGGATCTGTCCCACACTCTTGAGCTGTAGATTGTGCAACTGGCCTCTGATGTAAACCGCAATTCAAAGGAATTTCCTGTAAGGAGGCCATATGCGAATGTGGAAATACGTATCTTGTAGGTCTAATAATGCGAGATGGTCGTTTCTGAGAAGTATGTGATGAACTGATCTTATTGTGTCCATACAGAATTTCTTCTTCACAATATATTGATTTAGATATCTTAGATGTATGATAGGCCTCCACCTTCCTAAAGTCTTCGAAACTAAGAAGACCGGACAGTATACGCCTGTCCCTCAATCATGAAGTGGAAAATCCTCTAGAGCCGATTCTAAATTAAAGTCAGAATCTCCGATTCCTAAAACTGATCTCTGGGAGGCTTGGGGGGCTGAGAAAAGAGGTATGGGTTCCAGAGTAAGGGCCCTGTTACACTGAATGATAATTGGCCGTATTGGTGACAAGCCACACCCTGCAAACCACACTCATAACAGGCCACACACCCTACATAAACCACACCCATAATAAGCACCACCCCTTGCCAATGCTAAAGTGTCCCTGGAAAAAAAAATTAAATGTTGGCAACTATGGGACTGTACACCACATGGGGTCATTATTACTCTGGGCGGTGGGCTGTATGCAGCAGGCGGAATAATTACGGTGGGTTGGGGAGCTGTACACAACAGGGGGGCATTATTATTATGGGTGGGAGACTTTACACAATAGGGAGTCAATATTATTATGTGGGGGGTTATAAACAACAGGTGGCATAATAACTGTGGTTGATGGGCTGAATACAGCAGGGGGCATTATTACTGTGGGTGGGGGTTGTACACAGCATGGGGCATTATTACTGTGGGTATGTACCCCCACATAACAGGGACATTATTACTGTGGGTGGGAGGGGGTACATGGCAAGGACATTATTATGTGAGGGAGATGCATAGCAGGGGCATTATTACTATGTGTGGGGGTGCATAGCAGGGGCATTTTGTGTCAGAGGTGTGCACATTACTATGTGGGAGTGCATAGCGGGAGCATTATGGCTTGTGTCCCAGAGCAGGTGTCTAGTGCAGTATCCCCGAGCAGGACTCTGCTTTATTTCAGCAGCTGGTTCAGGTTGGTACTTTGTGTGTTATATGCTCTTTAAGGCTATTTAAGGCAAGTATAAAGTATTCAGTGACTGTATTTCACTCTACTCCAAGAGACTGTATTGCATGTACTGCACTTAAGAAGCTTTCAGCAAACCTTTTTCTGTTTAAGTTATCTAAACCTCAGTGATTAGTGCTGCACCTACACCTGCACTTCACCTGTTCTACTTAGAAAAATCTGTGTGTCAGTACATCCAGGGGTGGAGCACATACCAATCCTGGCCACTGTGACAAGTGCCATTTGGGTACACCACCATCTCGGCCAGCTACATAACATCAAGCAACCCCAGTTTTGCATGAGGCCACAGCAGGGGGAATCATTACTATATGGAGGGCACAGCAGGGGCATTATTACTATATGGAGTGCACAACAGGGGGCATTATTACTATATAGAGGGCACAGTAGGGGACATTATTACTATTTGGCAGGATCACAGAAGGTGATATAATTATTATATTGGGTATCCTACATACAAGGGGCAAAACACATACATACTCACTTCACTGCACACTACATCAAACAGCAGAATTATTACTGTATGGGATCTAATAGGTGGTTATAGGGAAGGAAGTTGAAGGAAAAGTGCGGAGCCTAAGATGTTTGTCTGGCGGGCTCTGAAGAGATGAATTATAGCTTGAAAAAAATCTCAATGGTGGTCTGTCCCGGCGGGAAAGGGAAAGATAAAGTGACTAGAACAAAGCAAGTAATACTCGAGTGAGTAGCTATTCGATCAAATACTACACTATTCAAAATATTTGTTTTCGATCAAGCATCCGATCAAAAACGCAGTAAAAATTAATTTCTCCTCCCACCTTGCCTGGTGCCTTTTCTAGTTAATAACTATGTAGGGGGGTGTGGGGTGCCCTAGGAGCACGCAGGCATCACAAGAACAGCGTCTATAATCATTGGCTGGCTTACTCATGTGACCTCCAGAGTATAAGAACTTGCCTTTTCCTGACGGTCATCAGATACCATCTTGAAGGCATTCACGGAGCGACCCTGGAGTAGGGACAGTGAGGATTTAGCTGATTATAGACAGGCAAGACCCCAAAGACACAGCACAGTATAAATCTTTATATTTCCTATGAATAGGCCGGCTACCAGAACATCTTAAGCTTATTCTCACAGACAGGCAGGCAGCTGCTCACTGTGATGAATAGGCTTTAGTTTAGGATTTTAAGTGATTGTAGGCAGACAAGACCCCTAAAGCCCTTTTCAGGGTTCCTACACAGCATAGGCTATAGCTTCATCCAGTCAATAGGCTGCCTACCAGCACGTCATCTACTTAGACAAGCAGGCAGCTAATAGTTCTCCAGAATAGGTTCTCCAGACCATGCCTGGATGCATCATGGATATAGTCATTGGCTGTATCCATGTTTTCCAGACAACCTTAGAGCTTTATCCAAGTTCAGCAGCCCCCGCTAATCAAATGCCAAAAATTCAGGTTCGGATGGACTCAAACCCGAACCCGGTTCGCTCATCTCTAATCCCTAAACATTTAAAACATTCATGTTAGCTGCGGGCAAATCTATAACCCCTCCTGTAATAAGCAGTAAATACGACATTATGCTGACACACTTTAGGTGTCTGCTGTATAATTAACAAATTCCACCTACTCAGTCATTGTACTCTAGCACTGAGGACGAATAAGTAACAAGGCTCCAGTGAAACTTCTTATTACAGGATACAACCGAGGAATTAGATATGAACTTGTCTGGCAACTCGTGGAATAACAAAACTGGCAGCTCGTGGAACAACAAAACTGGCAGCTTGTGGAACAACAAAACCGGCAGCTCATGGAACAACAAAACCGGCAGCTCGTGGAACAACAAAACCGGCAGCTCGTGGAAAAACAAAACTGGCAGCTTGTGGAACAACAAAACCGGCAGCTCATGGAGCAACAAAACCGCCAGCTCATGGAACAACAAAACCGGCAGCTTGTGGAACAACAAAACCGGCAGCTCGTGGAAAAACAAAACTGGCAGCTTGTGGAACAACAAAACCGGCAGCTCGTGGAAGCTCGTGATATTAGTGTTCTAAAGTTTGTTGGGCTAGAAACAGTTAATTAATTTTCCGCTTTGAAGCCTTGGGATCCCTAACTTTTTAATGATAGGAATGAATCAAGCGCCTTTTTAGATGTTTTTAACTTTTTTGCACTAGTACATGTGTTTTATTACCGCCTATATAGACGTGGCCTCGTGCAGGCTTCTGTTGTTCCTCACCCAGATGAAAAGTGCGCACGAAACGAAACATCTCTAAACCACATTAAGCGTTCGTCCTTCCTCACCTGGTGTGTGTACCTGCCCTGTGTATTTTTTTTTAATAGAGGAAGAGAAGACCGGGTAAGTGCTGCATCATCTATTTCTAAGCTATTTTAGATTTACTACCGGACTGAATGTCTGCTACGCTGAGCCCCTGTAGTCACTATTGTACACTCTATATGCTGGTCCATGGAGGTTGAAGTTCACATGCTGCTTTGAACTAGTATTGCCGGTTAGTTACTACTGCTGTGTTCCAGACTTGTTCCAGTCAACAAGCTTATTTATACCGTGTGAAACAGCGCTGATCAGAACGCATTAGCAGAAATGATTGATACTGATTGAGGCTATGTTCACACAACATATTTTTTCGTATTTCTACAACCATTGTTGGCGATTGCAACAACGGCCGTAGTTAATATGAGAAAATATGTTGGCCGGATGTCTATGGGATCCCAGCCGGATCGTATACACATAGTATACGCTTTGGCCGGGACCCCTAGTGGCGCCGCAAACAACTGACATGACATTG
This sequence comes from Dendropsophus ebraccatus, assembly GCF_027789765.1. NCBI lineage: Eukaryota > Metazoa > Chordata > Amphibia > Anura > Hylidae > Dendropsophus > Dendropsophus ebraccatus. The sequence goes on along the minus strand of NC_091457.1, from coordinate 23,548,581 downwards.
CAGCGAGCGGCTGTGGCCGCAAGCTTCATAGCGTGCAGTGGGGAGTTCTGATGCGGTTGCGCACAGATGCGCCTGCATCAGAACTCTGCGGGCCGAAAGTAACTCTGCGGGCCGATGGCAACAACGGCCGTACTTTTACCGCGGTGGAACAATGCCTTACTTTCAATGGGATCCTGGCCGAAGTGTACACACATTGTATGCGCTCCGGCCGGGATCCCATACGCCACCGCAAATGACTGATATGTCAGTTTTTTGTGGCCGTAATTCAGTGAATTCAGTTCACACATTGAAGCAAGTGGCTCAGGCCGCTTGCTTCACTGGGTGCTATGGGAAGCTCTGATGCGGGCGCACCCTCTCCCAGTGAACGCCTGGTTGCTGTAGTCTTACAGTCTTAAGGACTCTGTCTAGATGCGATTTTGTATATGCATCAACCCATTCCCCTGCTAACTTTCAATACTCGTGACACATATTAAAACCTTTCTGCCGTAGTCTAACATGTTTCGTCGGCACCTTGTCGACTTTATCAAAGAGATTGGCATTCAGTCAGTCTATTCCACCTTTTTAAAGGGGATTCTAGACCAGAGCTAGGGTGAGGGGGATGAAACGCATTCGTATGAACCAATATGCTGTGCATAGATCTACGTGTTCGAATTGCATTGGTCATTCAGCACCAGAGAAGGTTGATTGATTTACAACGTCATATCCATATGGATATAAGCACATCTTTGGGTTAACGATGCGCATGCGTCAGTACTTAGTATTTTTCCCGGGACCAATTGTCTAAGAAGCAAAGATCCAACAGCACCCAAGTTCAAGCAGTAGAGAGAGAGGTAGACGCATGCCAGTAGATCAGTAATCCCAGAAGCTGACACAATTACATTAGATAACGGTAGAGTTCAACATCATCTCAGTAAAGGTTTCAAGGCTTTATTCACATACAGTATTCAGGTAAAGGTAACAAGCAACTGACTGGTGTGGTCTTAGTGCTGTGGCTCGGGCGCTGGATACTGGTATTGCACCAGCTGGTGGGCTTTGGTATTTTGGGGCAACTTTGTCACAGTGGCCAGGAATGGTAGAAGTACCCACCCCCAAAGACATACAGACACCGGTCCTTGGTAGAACTGAGATGAGGTACGGATGTAGGTGCAGGTGTAGCGACAGAAATGACAGAGTCCCAATTTAACCAGTAGTTTAACATTACTTGAAACAACTTCAGTGAAATACAATATATGGTAACATTACTGCTCACAGGCGCTATTGTAAAAATATAACAATACTCTTTAGACAGACTCTTGAGGTAGAAGTTATAAAAAAAAAGGCTTTTCTGCACGGGTAGTGTAGGGGCCATATAGGAGCCCTTGTCTAAGTAGTAACAGTACTCTGCCGAGATGCAGGTTAAATTTAGTATACTTGAACTTCTCATACTCATAGTTTAGATATGATTTTAACATCTGACTTCCTTCTGTCTATACAATATCGGAGGCTACCTTGTGAAGTAGTACGAGTCCCAGGTCTCTGTCTCTGGGTGGAGCTAACTACTGAAGGTTTCCCCATGTAGTCGAGCGTAGTGTCAGTAAAGTACTTCAGCTTAGTGCACTTTTGTTTTATTGGGGATCAGTCCCTCTTCCTTTCCTTTGGGGGTGACTGTCCTGACTTGAGATTCCAAGCTATAAACAAGGGTTGTCCTAGTGTCCGGTTACCCCACCTTTAGGGTTCAGCACTGCATACTGCACCAAGACTTATTAACCACATAAGGGAAGTAAATAATAGTGTTATAAGTGTTCTAAAGTTTTTTGGGCTAGAAACAGTTAATTAATTTTCTACTTTTAAGCCTTGGGATCCTTAATTTTTTTATTGATAGGCATGAATTTAATGCCTTCCTGTAATGTTTTTAGATTATTATTTTTTTTTTTTTTGCACTATTGTATGTGTTTTATTAGGCTTCTGTTTTTCCTCACCCACAAAACAATCGTCGTTAAACCACATTAAGTCCTTCCTCACTTGGTATGTGTACCTGCCCTGCGTAAGTTTTTTGAATAAAGAAAAAACAGAAGACTGGGTAAGTGCTGTGTCATCAGTTTCTAAGCTGTTTTGGATTTACTACCGGACTGAATGTCTGCTACCCTGAGCCCCCGTAGTCACTGTTGTACACTCTATATCAGGGGTCCTCAACTGGCGGACCGCGGTCCGAACCCGGACCGCGGAGGCCAGCTGTCCGGACCCCTGGTCAGACCTCCTAACCGCCCCGGATCCGGTCCGTCCCGGGGCGGTTATGAGGTCCCGCTCCCCACCGCACTGCCTCCCGCCCCATAGTCGTACTGTCCTTAGATGTCAGTACGCCTGTGGGGCTGGGGGCAGTGTCGGTCCGGCCCCCGGCTGATACGCGCTCTCTGGGGATGTCCCGGGGATTCCTCAGCAGAGCGCGCACCACAGACCTCAGTGTACGCCGCCGGCCTGTCCTTCCCGGAAGTGCAGGCCGGCGGCGTACGCTGAGATAACTGATGCGCGCTCTGCTGGGGAATCCCCGGGACATCCCTACAGAGCGCGTATCAGCCGGGGGCCGGACCGACGGGAAGAGAAGAAGCCAGCCGCAGCGGGGAACGAGGTGCTAGGTGAGTTGTTTTTGTTATTTTTTTTTTCTGTCTGGGGGACATCTACAAGGGGAGAGCGCACAGGTGGACTATATACTACAGGGGGGACCTCATAGGGGGCTATATACTACTGAGGGGGCTATATACTACTGGGGGGAGCGCACAGGGGGCTATATACTACAGGGGGGACCTCACAGGGGGCTATATACTACTGAGGGGGCTATATACTACTGGGGGGAGCGCACAGGGGGCTATATACTACAGGGGGGACCTCACAGGGGGCTATATACTACTGAGGGGGCTATATACTACTGGGGGGAGCGCACAGGGGGTTATATACTACAGGGGGACCTCACAGGGGCTATATACTACAGGGGGAAAGCACAAGGGGGGCTATATACTACTGGGGGAGAGCACAGGGGCGCTATATACTACTGGGGGGAGCTCACAGGGGGCTATATACTACAGGGGGACAGCGCACGGGGGGGCTATATACTACAGGGGAAGCTCACAGGGGGCTATATACTACAGGGGGGAGCTCACAGGGGGGCTATATACTACTTTGGGGGAGCTCACGGGGGCTATATACTACTGGGGGGAGCTCACAGGGGGCTATATACTACTGGGGGACAGCGCACAGGGGGCTATATACTACAGGGGCGAGCGCACAGGGGGGCTATATACTACTGGGGGGAGCTCACAGGGGGCTATATTCTACAGGGGGAGAGCGCGGGGAGGCTATATACTACTGGGGGGAGCTCACAGGGGGCTATATACTACAGGGGGAGAGCGCACAGGGGGGCTATATACTACTGGGGGAGCAACAGGGGGCTATATACTACTGAGGGAGAGCGCACAGGGGGGGCTATACACTACTGGGGGAGCAACAGGGGGGCTATATACTACCAGGGCAGTCACCCCCTTTGTACCTAATATCAAAGGCCTGGTGAGAGAGAAAAAAATGCCAGTTTTTCCGCTAATAAGCAGCAATTCTGTATATAAATAGTTGAACGTTTGTGACAAAGTAACAAAACACGTTTCCTACTGATGTTCAGCTCGGACCTTCACCTGACAATAGACCCCGGTAAGTGGACCTTCACTAAAAGTTGTTGAGTACCTCTGCTCTATATGCTGGTCCATAGAGGTTGAAGCCCACATGCTGCTTTGAACTAGTATTGCCGGTTAGTTTCTACTGCTGTGTCGATGTAGAACAACTTGTTTCAGTCTAGTTTTAACAGGCTTATTCATGCAGTGGGAGACAACGTAGATCAGAACGCATTAGCAGAGATGATTGGTACTAATGGATACTATAATTGATTTCTTTCTCATTGGACCAGATTTATCAGTGCTATCTACTTGTGTAAACTGAAACTAGACAGTCTAAATATGCATCAGGTGTATCACAGGAGCTTGTGCTGTTTAATCCATTTGTTGTCACATGCTTTACACTTGTCTACTTTTCAGGGCAACTTTCGGCTTTAATTCTCCCCAAGCTAAAAAAAAAAAAAAAGCAAGTTTGAAAGAGACCTAAAGCAAAGCAGTTATTAGTATATGTGTGGTTCCCCACCACGGGTGTTGCTACTAGTTACACCCTTCGTAAAAGCCTGTACTTTTTTGATGCAAGTGGTGATGTAGTAGTGTTAAAGTTTCGCCACAAGATGTTGCTATTGTAAGTATATGTACTTAGTTGTGGCACAGCTGTAGTATTGAAAGGGTAATCGCTTATTTGTATGTCACATGGATCTGTAGACCAATGGGAGTACTTTCTTCTATCCTATCATTTCTGTCTTTACTTCTTACATATGCACTCTTCCCCCATTCACAGCACACCTTACAGGGGCTGTAGATAGGAAGTCACGTGGGTAGAGGAAATGTAGAGGTCTTTTGTCGCTAGACTCTGTAGAAGAAGGACACAAGCCAGAACGCTCTCTACAGCGGTCCAGTTGGGCCCTGGCCCTCTGCCCGGTCCCCAGTCTCAGAGGGCAGTCTAGAAGCAGACCCAAGCACCTTTTCTTCTCAAGTAACTCCACTCAACACTATGCAGTGTTGAACCCTTCACTAGAGAGGACAAGTCATACATTATCTCAACCCACGCAAGGACAAGGAGAGTAACAGTGGAGGACAGTATCCACAAAGCAAGGCTAGGAACTGATCCGGATAGAGCAAAGTGCATGAACTCTATCTCGCAGTGCGGGTGTCAGCAGGGAACCCTCAGCATTCCATTCATCATAGGTAACAAGGTCTGGGGCTTGTATCACCCACTAGGATGGGTCCCCCGACACTGGTAGGGCAATAGGTGGTGCGAAGACCAAAAGAGTCAAAACACAGGCACAAGTATTCTCTCTCTTTTCTCAAGTATTCTTCTATTCTTATTCCTTACCTTCTTCTATTCTTAACATCCCGGCAGAGCACAGTACTACTTAGGTTGGGACTCTCACGACAGCCTCCTCTCTACTCTTCTAATTCTTCTGTATACCTCTCACCACGCAACCTAGTCAGCATGACTCAACCACTCTCTATACTCTCACTACAGATCTGGATCCTAAGCTATCAAATGTTTGATCAAGTGAATGTCTTATGTCAATGTAAAGCTGTATGATCTGCTGCATATAAGTATTCTTGGAGTAAAACAGATTTTATTTATGGTAAAGAGACTCTGTGTTTCCTCCTCAAGCACCAAAACAGTACACACACACTCCTTGGGTTATCTCCCCTTTCTGTAGGTGGCAGTGCCAATAGTCCGGGTGGGTCACCGTGACAACAGGAGAACAAGGTACAACCGGCCCTTTAAACTAAAAGCAGGTGTGCCATCATATCTGCGTGCCCAACCGGCACTCGCGTCACGACACAACATCTTTGGGCCCGGCTATATCTCGGCACACCACCACAGAAGTGGTGTCACACTCAACCATCTGGGCACCACATATGAACACTAAAATACTAGGCTTACATGGTTATATATCAAACACGGGAAATCTCTTTTGTGTGTTTTTCTTTCATTGAAAAATAAATAAATAAAAACTTTGACACGCCATAGAGACACACCAGAAGCAAAGTTCCAACAGCACCCAAATCCAAGCAGTAAAGAGAAAGGTAGATGCTCCCCTTAGCAAGGTCTGGCTATCCCCGTGTTTTGAGGCTCATGACTGAGGCTCCACGGACCCCTTTTTGCATATGCTTGATAAAGGTCAAAACGTTGCTTGTTACCTGCACCTGAATATGTGAGTAAAGTCTTGAAATGGTTACTGGAATGCTACTGGACTATACCTTTATCTGATGTCATAGAGACATGTCAACATTTTTGGTTTGTGTTCAAGGCAGGTTATGTAGAGGTAATGCAGTTGCAGTGAAAAAACTTAAAGGAGTTACATTTTTCCCCTAAACATTTGAAAAATGCATGTTAGCTGCGGGCAGATCTATAACCCCTCCTATAAGAGGCAATAAATTTGACATTATGCTGACTCCCTTTAGGTGGCTACTCTATATAATTAACCAATTCCACCTACTCAGTCATTGTGTTCTAACAAGGACGAAGAAGTAACATGACCCCATTAAGACTTCTCATTACAGGATGCAATCGAGGAATTGGATATGAACTTGTCCGGCAGCTCGCAGAACAACAAAACCCAATGAAACAAATCTTTGCAACTTGTCGGGATCCCAGCTCTCCTCAGAATAAGGTAAACCCTTGCATTGACCATCACAGAAACTGTTTTGCTTCAGTCCCCAGATGTGATTCTGCTACTCTGTTAAGCTGGGTTTACACTACGTATTTGCAATCTGTTTTTTTTTTTTTTTTTTTTCAATCCATTTTTGCAAAAAAAAAAAACAAAAAAAAAAAATGGATGGAAAAATGTATGCATTTGTCTGCATCTGTTTTTCCATTGGCTTCCATTATAAAAAAGACGGATCAAAATACATTTTTTTAACATAAACAAAAATGTGGTCAGCTACATTTTTCTGTACGTTAAAAAAACAGATGCGTTTTGATCTTTATATATATATATATATATATATATAATGAAAGTCAAAGGTAAAACAGATCAAAATGGATGCAGACAAATGCATCTGTTTTTTTTTTCATCTGTCTTTTACAAAACCAATGCAAAAAAATGGATTGCAAAAATGTAGTGTGAACCCAGCCTTATAGTAATCAGTGGGGGTCTTAGCAACGCATCAAAATATTTACCATGTCAGGTGAAATTTTTAAAAATAATAAACATCCTTTTTGATCTAAAATCTGTCAAGAGCTGAACAAGATCTGTTCCATCCAAGCCTTGCCTAAGGGAATGTTGCCTATACAATGTTGCAGCTGTATGTCAAATGCCCGCTGGTTGGTCCACAATCCCATGTAAACAGAGAAGTGGTTAGTAAGGAGTCCAACAAAATCCAAGTGGAAGTATTCTTCAAAACTATTAAAGGGTCAAGTATACAATACGACGTTTCAACTCACATTGAGCCTTTGTCAAGAAAACTTGAAATTCTTGCACAACCTCTGTAATATATCAGGTTACTGTCTCTCACCAGTTTCAATGACAGCATCAGGGCCGATTCTGGGGTCTCCGCCGCCTGAGGCAAACCGCAGGCGGCCGCCCCCTCACTAGCTCCTGACCCCCCCCCCCCCCAGCCACAATGCGTACCCGGCACCCCCGTATACAAAGAACACCCCCCCCCCCGCCCCCCGCGCGCGCTCCAGCTCTGCATCCGCTCACCTGTCCTGCCGCAGCACTCCCGCCGCCAAAGCTCACCGCTGTCCCCTGCCGCGCTCCCGCGCCGTCAGTCAGCGGCTGTCATCGCCGCTGTCCCAGCTCATCGCGGCCCCCGCTGACCCCGGGCACTCACGACTTGCTGGAGGACCATGAAAGCTGCTGACTTGACAGCGCGGCAGGGGACATCGGTGAGCGTTGGTGGCGGGACCGGACGGCTGCCGCAGGACAAGTGAGCGGCTGCAGGGCGGCTATCTGCCGCCCCCTGCATGGCCGCAGAATCTGCCGCCTGAGGCGGAATACTCATTCTGCCTCATGGCAGAAGCGGCCCTGGACAGCATGTCTATAGGAAGTCTACAATATAAGAAAATAACAGATTGCTTGGCACCATTGATACTAGTAATATCTTTATTTTCACAGAATCTGACTGATCTTGCTGCAAAACATCCAAATGTGGTTGTGCTAAAGTTAGGTATGTATTACAGAGAGGTATGCATATAATTCTATAGAATCAATGAACTAGAACAGCAGCCCCAAAACCTTAGTGTCACTGTTGTTTTTTTTTTTGTTTGTTTGTTTTTTCTTGCAGAAATTAATAGTCCAGGCGATTTTAGGAAACTTTGTATTTGGATTTATTAGGCAAATATGCCATTATCTGCATTCAAAAGACTTTCCCCAGGTCCCCCCCTCCCCCTCCCTCCTCTCTCTCATTCACTGCTAATTATCAGGAAATCTCGACTCTTTTACATCAGTCGAGCCCTGTCTGTTCTATGGGGAGGGTGGAGGAGAGAGGAGGGAGACCAGCAGAAAGCAGAGAATTACACAGTGGGAGCTCGTATTTAGAGGTCAGAGAGGTCAGTGCTGACTTCAGAGGAGATAGCCTGGTGATATAGCTGTAAATTAACTCTTTGCTGTCCTGTTTTGGTGCCTCATCTCCCTCCACCCCTCCCCTCTCCATAGAGAACTATGAAGACAGGGGGGAAGAGATTCAAACTGCTTTTTCATGATAAAAATGCATTTTATTGCTAATAAACCCAATTACAAAGTTTCTTAAAATCACCTGTACTATTGATTTCTGCAAAAATAAAAAATAAATAAATAAAATAAATTAAACAGCAGTGACACTTTAAAGGGAACCTGTCACCCCCCGTGCCGGGGTGACAGGCTCCCGACCCCCCGTTAGAGACCCCTATACTTACCTCATCCCGCCGGGTCCCGCTTCTGGATTCGGTCGGGTCCCGGAGATCTCAGCCGCTGCAGCCCGGCGCGCGCGCTGACAGATGAGTCCAACGCTCATAGAGAATGACGGAGCGCTGGACTCTCCTGTCATTCTCTATGGGTGTTGGACTCATCTCTCAGCGCGCGCGCCGGGCTGCAGCGGCTGAGATCTCCGGGACCCGACCGAATCCAGAAGCGGGACCCGGCGGGATGAGGTAAGTATAGGGGTCTCTAACGGGGGGTCGGGAGCCTGTCACCCCGGTACGGGGGGTGACAGGTTCCCTTTAATTCCACCAGGGACCAATTTCTTGCAAGACAATTTGGCCAGCATAATGTCACAGAATAAAATTCAATACTATTAAGACCAATATCGCTATTCACTTTAGGTCCTGGTGCTGATTCTGCACCTGATGCTCTAACTGCAGCCTGTGACAAAATGGTACACTGGCACAGTGGTTGGGTAGCCCTGTACTAAGTATCACTGTGGCATGTAATTTAGTTAAAACATACTTCAATATATGTCAATATACAACAGTATTTTTAATGGGGGGCAACCTTGTACTCTTTAGACCTCTCCGTAAAGGGGCCCCTGCCCAAAGTTGTTGGCCCCCCTTAAAGAGACCGCCCAGTAACTGTGCATCCGGTAAATCCTCAGAAGTAATTCCCAATTCTGCACATGTACATCTTGATTTCTAAAAAAATTTAGAGATATTCAACATGGGAGAGATGCATCCATTGCATGACATGTGAACACGATACATGAAGGACATTCCAAATCTACAATTCTCGATCATTGAGAGAGTCCGCCCATGTGTTAGAGGTGGCAACTGTGATAGGAGATATACAGATTCCACTTACAAACTCCAGATGGTCTAAATGAATGCCCTACAGGGCTTTGAGGATGAAGGTCAATCTCTAACATTCATCCTCGGTGCCATGTCCGTCCTGTTTGTAGTGTCCACCCTGTTTGTAGAGGGTGGGGCTACTACTCCCAGAACGTGATCGGCCAAATTGGGGGCAAGCCAATTCGGTGCTCTGAGGGTGGTAACCTCGCCTCCAGTGCTCCAAATGCCTTTACTGGAAGCAGGATTACACTAGGAATGGGAATGGCGCAGAAGGATGAAAGTAATAGACTTACTTTCATCCTCAGCATCCCGTGCACAAATGGGATCTATTGGCAGGTTAGATTTGTCTATCCTGCTAATAGTTCCCCTTTAATAATTTATACCCAAATTACACTAGAAGGTTAAATTTATACACTTAGGGTACTTTTACATAGGCCAATCAACATTGTAAACTAGATCTGCTACATCGGTGTTCATTTACTGGGCCTGATAATTGTTTAGCAAGGGCTTCACGCACATCATTAGCGATGTCCATGCAGCCCTTGCCCAAAGAGTTAATACATTACCTGTCCTCGCTGCCGGTCTTCTTCTGAGCTCTGCGTGCTTCCCATTTCCACGGCTAAAGCTTCAGAGCGGTCTCTAAGCTGACAGGCCACTCAGCCAATCACTGGCCGGGACCACTGTGGCCAATGATTGGATGAGTAGCCTGTCAGCTTAGAGACAATTCTGACTTTGTAGAAACGGCACTGGGATACATGCAAAGTGCAGGAGAAGACCAGGAGTGTGGACAGGTAATGTATTAACTGTTTGTTCAATTGTCAGCAGTCAGCCGCACGACGCCTGATGATTTTAGGTCAGGGCCTAAAGAAACGATCAGCCGATGATTATCTCATCGGCTGATTGTTCTCTCTATTACACAGAGCGATAATTGGCCAAATTGGTCTGATAGTTGTAATAGGGCATACATTTGTATATTGAATAAACTCTATTTGCATAAACTGGAAAATTCCTTTTTTAGAATACAGCAAAACGTATGCAAATTTTTACCTCTGAAAAAACGGAGTGAACTTAATGGTAAAATAATGGTAAAAATTGCTTTTCATACATATTATCATTTTTCGTTGTTTTGTTTTTATAGAAACCAGAGATGCTGATAGCATCAAAGAGGCAGCAAAGGAAGTGGGAAAACATCTGGATGGAGCTGGGCTTAATTTACTCATTAATAATGCTGGGATTGCCAGGAAAAGCACTTTTGAATCTGCGGACTCCTATAACTTCATGAATGTTTACAGCACAAATGTGGTTGGATCATTTTTAATGGCAAAGGTGAGAGAGAATTGGCAAAGTTTTTTTTTTTAATTATCTGTCCCCAGTAGGCAAAGGTATGGAACAGCTGGATTTATTGTTCAACAGTGCATGAACTTTTTTGGTTGCCATCCAAGCCTGCCCACTGCACCAGAAGATCTATAGGTCCAGCTCAACATTCCATAGAACGTCCAATCTTTATTTGTTCAAAGTAAATTCACCATGGAGGTACAAAAAACTGTATGGCTTAGTTCCCCCACCGTATGGTTGCTCAGTACAGTGGTACCTCGGTTCTCGGAACTTGATTGCTTTCGGAGGGTAGTTTGTGAACCGAGCAGTTTTTTTCCTATAGAAAATAATTTAAATGAGTTTAATTGGTCCCAGCACCCAACAATAATTACCTACAATACTCATTTACTACATTACTACTACAAAAGTACCCAGTTTAATCACTACAGTACATTACAGAGAAGCACTATACTGTACAGTAAATTACAGAACAGCACTATACTGTACAGTACATTATACACAAAAAAATATTCAACAAAACCAGTAATTATAGTACAGTAGCACCAGCTCTTCACTCCTCCTTTACGGTACAGAGTCCCTCCAATCCCAGCACATTAAAGTATGGGAGATAGTAGTGCACTGACTGTACTAATACTGTACTGTATATGCACTCCAGCAGTCTTTTACTATACTGTACTGTATGTGAAGCCTCACCAGTGCTAAATTCACCAGGTACAATCCATCATCGACGCTCGCAAAAATGCTCAGATACCGAGCAAAGTTTTTTTTGTTTTTTTTAAATACTTTATCCAATAACCAAAGTATAACAGCTTCTTACAAATTTATATATTTGCAAACTTACATCCTACTTACATAAAATAAACATATTCCCAGCCCTTCCCCCTCTCCCTCCCATCTGCATGGAAAGCATGGAAAAAAAAAAAGTTAAATAATTTGCACCTATATGTATATTGTATTGACCCCTTATTGTCCACTCATATCCTCATAATATTTTTCATATAGTGTACGGCATCTCTCCCATTGAACTCTACCCGGGGCTCTCGAGGATAACCAATTACGAACCAGCAATAGTTTAGCATAAAAAAAAAAACCTAAGTATCCTATTCTTCTTATTGGCAATCTTCAAACTGGACGTATCCCCCAGGATAGCTAACAGCGGCTCCCTTGGCACCTCAACCCCTAGTTCTTCCTTTATTTTCTCAAAAACATTTAGCCATAGTGGTTCCGCCTCCCGACAATCCCACAATAAATGCAAAAAGCCTGCCTTCAAACAACTGTCTTCCTCCCTTCTCTTGATTTTAACCAAAAAAAAACTGGGGTATAGTAAAGCTGGTGGACTATATTGAATTGTATTAGTTAATGGCTGCCGGAGCCCGACACTTTTTAAATGTTTTTATATATAACCGACCAATTCTCCAGCCCGCCAACCCCTAACTCCTTTTGCCATTTCTCTTGGCTCTTAAAGCACCACCCTCTTACCCTACACAGCTCCCCGTATAGAGCAGAGATACACTTCTTCTTAATTTCTTGGGACCGAATTCCCCCAACCAAGGGATGTAGTTCTTCTATCCGGCCTCTATCTACTCTGAACCAAGACCCCAGTGCCCCCCCTAACTTAGCATATTCCATCCACACATTTTCCGACACTCTAAACTCCTCCCTCAGAGCATCCCAACTTTTAATCCCTCTTTTATCCCATATGTCCTCTAGATTTTTTTATCCCAGCTCTCTGCAACTTCTTCATTCCCCTTAGATTTTCCACAGATGGCAAGTAGGGATGGTCCGAACTTGCCGAGGTTGGGGTTCATACGAACCCAAACTCTCAGCAATGATTCCCGCTGTCTTAAACCTCCGTGCAGAGGGTGGATACCGGGAAGGCTGTATCCATAGGCTGTATCCCAGTTTTCCAGGCGGTCTCCCCGCTTTATCCACCCTCTCCACTAAGGTTTAAGACAGCGGGAATCATTGCCGAGAGTCCGGGTTCGTGCGAACACGAACCTCGGCAAGTTTGGACCATCCCTAATGGCAAGTTATAATTCCCTCATAATGGGGCGAAACCAAAGATTCCCATTACTCCCAACACTTTCCTAACCGCTTCCCACACTTTCAACATATCAGAAAGCATTCACCGGTCTTTACATCTATTGTGTTTCCACATTCCCGTTTCAAGCTTCTGAAGGATATCCCATTCTTGATCTCCCAGCCCCTCCCCCGTACTAACAAAAAACTTGCTATTTCTATTCCATAAGAACCAATACAATTGGGATGCCAAGTAATGCATCTTTACATCTGGTACAGATACCGAGCAAAGTTTGAATTCTGAACGCTACTTCCAGGCAAATTTTTGTTCAAATACTGCAGTATTACTGTACTTCAAGACTGGGGGCCCGAAAAGTGTTTGAGAACCGAGCAAGAGTTTGAGAACCAAAGCAAGCTTTCCTTGAAAATACTGTTTGAGTTCCAAGCAGTTTGAGAACCGAGGTACCACTGTATTTTGGTCAGGATTTTTCAACCAAAACCAGGAGTGGATTGAAAACACAGGAAGGCTATGTTCACACACTATTTAAATTGAGTGGATGGCCGTCATTTACCAACAAATAACGGCTGTTGTTTAAAAATAAAATAACGGCAATGATTGGTCATTAAATAGCAGCCATCTACTCAATTTCAACCGTGTGTACACATAGGGGGAGATTTATCAAACTGGTGTAAAGTAGAATTGTCTTAGTTGCCCCTAGCAACCTATCAGATTCCACCTTTCATTTTCCAAAGAGTCTGTGAGGAATGAAAAGTGGAATCTGATTGGTTGCTAGGGGCAACTAAGACAATTCTGCTTTACACCAGTTTGATAAATCTCCCCCATAGCCTTTTGTGTTTTCAATCCAATGCTGGTTTTGGTTGGAATATACTAACCAAAATACTGTGTGGGAACATAGCTTGAGGCCACGTTAACACTTGGTAAATTTTAATTTTCTGGACTACGGGGACTAGTGCTGGGCCCAAGAGGTGGCAATCTGGATAACCTCCTACTAAAAGAGGAAGCCAAATGGATATATAGGTTGGAAAGCATGAACCCTAAAGGGTTAAATGAAGGTTTCACATACACCCCCTTTATATAGTTCTCTCATTTTGTTTAGATCAGTAACTTTACCTGAACATTGGTTCAGAGTTTTATATATATATATATATATATATATGTAATTTATTTAGTAGTGATTATTATCTATTACCTATTATAGTGACCTTCTTACACCTCCACGTTACTTGTTATCCACCCTATGAACCTTGATGTAAATATTACAGAATAATACCAATATTCAACATTTGAGCACCTATAAGGGGAGATTTATCAAACTGGTGTAAAGGAGAAATGTCTTAGTTGCCCCTAGCAACCAATCAGATTCCTCCTTTCAGTTTTTAAAGGATCTGCGAGGAATGAAAGGTGGAATCTGTTTGGTTGCTAGGGGCAACAATCTAAATAATTCCAAATACTACCCATAGAGAAATACCAACAGTAGTTAATGCAAAGAGTATCAGCACAAAATACTAAGTCTAAAAACATGCGCTGTTAACTTAGTCTAGGCCAAGAATATAGGCACAAAATACAAAATCCATAAACATGCGCTGTTAAACTAATACCTCGATCTGATCGCTAAGTTCAATATCATGCGCAGTCTCTTCATCAGCAGTTTGGAGAAGAGTGAAATCATTTCCACACTAAGTCTCGGGACATGCGTGGTACGGTATCAGTGACTCTTTGATAAGAAACTAAGTTAGACCACATGTGCAGTTCAGCGCAAAGCTAACGCACACATCATGCGATCATTCCTTTCTCCGTCAAAAATTAAGTCCGATGACATGCGCAGATCAGCACAACCTTTGCGCATGTACGGGAACATGAGAATCTTGCGCATTCTAGACATCACTTCCCCATGATATCATTTGCATTAAAAGGGTTTCTAGTGGCTGATTCTTAAATGTGAACTTTTATAACAATTGGACTACTGTTGTATCAATCGCCAATTCCCTAATAGGATTGGCTTTATGGTAACGTAGTCATAGTTATGACGCCTACACACATAGACTTATAAAAAGGCCCCCAACACGCCATCAGGTCGCTATTACTCTGTCCCCTTAGTAAAGCCACGATTAGTGGTGAAACATCGGGGTGGTTGTGGGAGTGTTTTTGATTTTAATTTAGAAGGTATTTATTTAGGAAGATGGCACTTTAAAATAATACATATCTACTAGACAGCATTTACAGGGTCCGTTTATAGCAGTGTGTGTCCGGCGGGGCTGGCTCTGCCATGCACTACTCCGATACCTGTATATGGGGATTATCGGTACTACTTAATAGCAATAAGCATTATTCGTACCTACAGTGTATCCCTGTGAACTGGCCAGTCACAGGATACTATCACAGAGTGTATGGGCATTTAAATAGTGCTTCAGAATATCGGATAAACTGTCCAATACTGAACTGCCACTTATTGGCAAATTGGTGACACTACCACTTATACTACACTACTATTGCTATCTCACGACTACGGTCAGCTTGCTAAGTACCATATACTATACCCCAACTCAATACTTACAATCATAAGACCCTAGTTCTAGCTCGTTAAATAAATACCTACCTTCCTTGCACCTTCATTATTATTTTAACATCACTATTATAGCACATCTTTTTATGTACATTAATTAAAAGTTTTTTGTGCGTCCGCATGGAATCCTGGCCAGAGTATATACAGTGTGTATGCGCTCCAGATGGGATTCCAAAGTAATTAAAGTGATCGGCCGCTATAATTAAATTACGGCCGTTGTTTAATGAAAATATACGTTGTGTGAATGTGACCCAAACCCAATTTTTATTTATGATTTCATTTTTTTTACACATGATTTTACTTTGAACATATAAAGAGGATGCTTTATGGAATATTGTGCTGGACCGAAAGATATTTTATTTTGGTGCACTGAACTGGTTTGGATGGCAACTGGTAAAGTCCACGCACCATTGAAAAATAAATCCAGCAAGAAGCTCTCTCTGTGATTGGTGAGCAGCTTCCTTGCATGTTCTTATCTTTAGATTTTTTGGAAGCTTTTTGTAGTAAAGATATTTATATTAAAGCATTTACCAGAATGTGAAATTACCCTAATGGACTTTGTTACTGTAGTAGAATTCTGAGAATTTGTATGTTGAAACCTAGGGGATATTTATGAAAAGTACGGCAGGGGCGTACACCAGGGACAAGGTGCAGATTCGCACCTTCTCCCTGGCGTACACTTGCTGTATACCCGGGCATGGGGGAGCTTTGAGAGGGGGCCCTGCAAGGCGGGGAGGACCATCAGGCAGGACCCCTGACTTACTATTAGGCAGGACCCCAAAGGGCCCTATTGCAAGGGTTAAAAATGGTTATATCCGCCCACTAGACCACCAGGGAAGGGCTGCAATAAGTATTCTGATGCAGCTGTCAACTTTGACAGCTGCATCTGAATACTTAATTAGCGGGCACAGCGATCGGACCGTTAAGATTAAGTACCGGCCGAGATGATCCGGCCAGAGACCGGCCGTTCCGTGACCCGGCCGGGGTCACGGAACGGCCGGTCTCATACGTAGTGTGAACATAGCCTTAAGGTTACCATAAAATCATTGTTAATTGCTCTGTAAATATTGGCTAAAAGTACACATCGTTTGTCCTTTTTTCTGGGATCAGAATGAGTAAAGGATGGTAGTAACCATCATAATTAACGACTATCGGTCTGTGTGTTGTGTTGAAAGATTTCAGGTTGTTCCCAAAAGCTCTTGTTTGTGATCGTTTATGGAGGTGAGGGAGTACTATTCGATCGAGTAGGTATTCGATCGAATAGCACACTATTCAAAATACTCGATTGGGTATTTGATCAAAACGCCAGTAAAAATTTGATTCAAACCCCCCCTCACACTGGGGAAGGCCTCCGAGGACATCGGGGAACGTGGTATGGTGAGTTAATACCTTTTTTTTTTTTTCACTAAAGGCAAGGGCTGCACAGACGTCGCTAATGATTTCCATGCAGCCCTTGCTGCCCGATAATGGCCCTATGTAATTGCTTAGTAAACGAGCATTGATCTAGCAGATCAGTGCTCATTTACACTTTATGATCGGGCCGTCTGTGATTGACTAGAATTACACAATATATTTCTTTACCTACCAAAGTTGCTAATCTTTTTTTTTTTTTTTTTTTTTTCTTTCAGGAATTGCTGCCATTTTTAAAAAAAGCTGCAGAAGAAAATCAGGATAAGCGTCTAAGTGTCAGCAGGTCTGCTATCATAAACATGTCCTCGGGGTTAGGATCAATAGCGATGGTGCCAGAAACCTACGAACATTTTAAAGTGCTTTCTTATCGATGCAGCAAGGTATCCAGTAAAATATAACATCACCTGTCGCTGTTTCCTAATTTACAGAGAAGAGACAAAATAAAGCTATGTTCAAACACAGTGAAATAAAAGCTAAATATGGAAAATACAGAAATAATTTGGATTAAAAATAAACAAATTTGCAAAAGTAGGTGTTTAAAAGTTAGTTAAGGTAATGAATGTTACTTATTTGCATTGCTCAATTTCAGCAGTTATTCTATATGGTGTGGGCAATGGTGGCCAATTTCCAATGGACTTCAATGAAGTGCATTATTAAGTGAAAATACAGACATATTTTTAGCTAAAAATTACAGCTGCGTTTTACCATTCTTTTAAGGTTTGTAAATATGTGTGTAAGCCTAAAAATTTTAATTAGGAACAATCGTAATATTAAGTCGGGGGAAGTCCAGTGCATCTCTCTCCACTGTGTGACACCCCTCCTCCTTTCCTTGCAGCACCCCTCTGCCTGCCTATCGGGAATGCAGTGGATATGGCAGGAGTACGCCAAGGAGAAGGGGCGAATCTGCGCCTTCTCCTGGCCATATGCCAATCTCCCCTATAGATCTTGATCAATAACGTTTCTGTGACAGATACACTTTAAAATCATGTTACTGTAACTTATCTCGCAGCATTTTGTCAGTAGTTTGATCCAAAAGCAGGTGTATTCCTTGCATTTCCTCTACCTGGAGTTCCCCTTTAATAGGATTTGTTCATGGAACTCCCTGAACCCTTTCAGCAACCCAACAAGTGGACTTGTTTGTGGATGGGAATTCAACTTTACAGGTATCCTATACCGTGTTTCCCCTAAAATAAAACACCCTTCTAATATAAAATACCCCACCTACTCTACCCCTTTAACCTAAAGTAAGGCATCCCCCCAAAAGTAAGGCACCCACCACTCTAAACTAAGGCATCCCCCAAAAGTAGGGCGCCCCCCCCCCCCCAAATAAGGCCACCCCATGCCATCACCCAGGACTCACCTAATCCGCTCGTGGACCTTCAAAACCGACACCGCAGACAGCCTGGTCCATGGCCCCCATGTCCTCCGAATGCACGCCGCAGATTGTCACCCCAACGCTGCACGCCTGACCCGACGCCACCACCGCACGCCTGACCCACCGCTGCGCACCTGATTCGCTGTACGCCTGACCCACCGCCATATGTCTGACCCGCCGTCACCACTGCACGCCTGACCTGCCGCTGACAATGAGTATTCCGGGGAAGTTTGGGGAAGATGTCTTATTTATCTCCCCTTCTTATTTATACCCCCAAAAATAAGATGTAGTGCCTGTTTTGGGGGGAAAGATAATATTAGGCACCATCTTATTTTCGGGAAACACCCCCACATTTGAGCACTTTTTGGCTATCCTAGGTATCAGGGCCGGCTCCAGATTTTTGTGAGCCCTCGGGCAACAGAGCTTCAGCAGGCCCCTCATCCATCTACAATGTACCCATCATCCATCCACAATGCACAATCACTTCATACACTGACTGACTGACACTGACAGACTGACACAGAAATGGACTGTGACACACTCAGACACTGACACACAGCCCTTACAGCTCAGTCTTCTCCCTCTTCCTCTTTTTCAGGCTTTCATAGGTTAAGGACCTATGGGTCATGTGATCAGGTCCTTCATTCATCCTTTGCTCTTTCAGCTCAGGTCCTACTCCGTCTCCTGTGTCTTTTGATCAGCCTGCTCACCCTGCACTACAGCGATCAGGCTGAACACTAGAACACTGGGCCCCTCTCACTCTGTGGGCCCCTAGAGGCGCTGTGGACCCTGGTAAGCCCTGTGCTGACGCCAGCACTGCTAGGTATAAAAGACTTGATAAGTTACCCCCAAAGTGATAAGACAAACCAAACCTTCTAATTCCCCTCCTTTCATGTATTTTATGAACTGTAAAATTTAGAGATAATGCAGTTTCTAAATATCTTACCTGTCTAATTTATATATCTGCATTTCTTGTAAAGATGGTGATTATCCTAGATGGTGATTCTGTCTTCTTTATTTTTGACAATTGTATATTTAATTGTTATTTTGGCTGCAGGCCGCTCTTAGTATGCTGACACAGTGCCAGTCGCAGCACTTCAAGAAAGATGGTATTCTGTGCACTGCTCTCCATCCGGGATGGGTTAAAACAGACCTTGGAGGTGTTCATGTGAGTAGCTTTTAGGGTATAACATATGAAAAGTTTTGATTGGTCAAAGTCTCAGTGCGGAGACCCCCACCTATCAGCAGAAAGAGTGGGAAGAATCCGGCAATATCTTGCTTTATTCCATAGTTCACAGCAATCTATGTTCTGTTTCTGGACAGTCCCAGTATACAGGGGCGTAACTAGAAAGGGCAGGGCCCCATACACACTTTTGATTGGGCCCTCCTCCTCCCCTCCCCCATCCCACTGTAGGAAATCCCCCTCTTTGTTAGCGGTCCGCCCAGTAGGTAGGATATGTTAGGCATCTCCCCTGGTATCCCCCAGTAGATAGTGCCCCCCATTGTAGACATCTCCCCTAGTGTCCCCTATGGTAAGAATCTCTTCTAATGTCCCCCATGATAGGCATCTCCACTCGAATCCCCCCCTCCCCCGTACATAGTGTCTCCCAAAATAGACGTCTTCCCTATAATCCCCCCCCCCCCCCAGTATATAGTGTCCCCTATGGTAGGCATCTATTGTAGGCATGTGCCCCCAGATGTGGTGGGCCCCGTAGCAGCTGCTATGGCTGCTACAGTGGTAGTTACAACCCTGCCACTATATGTCTATGGGGTCATCCACGTATACAGAAGGGAGTGTCCTGTGAGCCATGGTGTAAAGTAATGCTACCACCACTAGACTATGTTCACGCAGAGAATTTCACTCAGTATTTTTTCAACCAAAACCAGGAGTGGGTTAAAAATACAGAAACTGTTTTCTGTAGTTTTCTTCTGTCGGTTCCTCTCCTGATATTGGCTAAAATACTGACCCAAAATACTGACATAAATACTGGCCAAAATACTATGTGTGAACATAGCCCATAGGTGTATTCAAAGATATAATTTAAAGGAGAAGTCCAGCGGATTATAAAATCTGGCAGCTGGCAGGGGCACGGGGAGAAATTGATTACAAGTAAGAAATTAACTCTCCCCGTGCCCGCGTTGAGCAGTGGAACTGGCCTCGGGACCCTTGCCAGAAGGCATTTTCGACCAAGTTGTGATGACATTGTGATGCTGCTCAGCCAATCAGTGACTGGAGCAGCGTCCTGCCCTAGTCACTTACTGGTTGAGTGGGCAGTCCGTCAGCTGGGTCATGACGTGTCAGCTCCGGAGATCCCGCTGCTCACGGTGGGCATGAGGAGAGGTAAGTTCCTACTTGTAATCAATTTCCTCCTGCCCCTGCCATACTGCTGCATAGAGCAGTATATTCTATGGTAAAAAAAAAAAAAAAAGTAATACTGGTCTCACTGTGTTTTTTTTTTAGGCCCATATCACAGTGGAAGAGAGTGTCCAAGGAATTCTCAAGGTCCTGGACAACCTTTCAGAGAAGCATTCTGGAGTTCACATCACCTGGGAAGGAGATGTACTCCCCTGGTGAAATATCTGTGAACATATTTTTGTCTTTATTTGTTACATATCAATTGATATAGATTGCTGTGTTGTAAATGTTTATACCTAATAAAATATGGAGGGAAAATGGAAGTAAAAAAAATTAATTGGAGTTAAAAAAAATGCTCATTGCTACATAAATACTTTCCTAGCACATGGCAAGGATGCAACTGAATGGAGTTAAAGGGGTATTCTGAGGGGAAAAATTGCTTTAAAATCAACTGGTGCTCAGAAAGTTATACAGATTTGGAATGCGCTTCTATTTATAAATTTCAAGTTTTTCAGTACTTATCAACTACTGTATGCCCTGCAGCATCATTAGGTATAAACCCTTGTAGCAATCCTCATAGAAAACTATGGGGATGCACAGTTCCTGACATGGACAGAGGTGGCAGCAAAGAGCACCTTGGAAGACAAAAAAGAATACAACACTATTTGCAGGATATACAGCAGCTGATAAGTACTGAAAGACTTCAGATTTTTAAATAGAAGTAAATTACATATCTATATAACTTCCTGACACCAGCTGATTTGAATGGGGGAAGAAAAATCTTTGGAGTACTCCTGTAATATGTTTGAGCTCAGTCTTGTATGGTGAATCGCGTTACAAACTTACCGTACATTCACACCCAAAGTCCATGGCTGAGCAAAGAGGAACCTCTGCGTTGCTAAAAAGAATACCCTAAAATCTCAAAGCTATCATGTTGTCATTCTATTCCTTGCCACCCTCTTAATATTGTGGGTATTAGATAGTACACGGGGTGCCATTGGTTTTATGTATCTGGCATATGTTAGGGTGATGTTTTGCCACTTCTTATAAATTGTATAGCATTCACTGGGCAGCTAAGCTAATTTACATTTGCAAAAGAACCAAAAAAGGGGGAAAGGTCTCAATTATCGGGCAGCATGGTGGCTCAGTGGTTAGCACTGGTTTGCACTGTAGAGTTTGTTTGTTCTCTCTGGGTCTGTGAACCAACTGCTGTGGAATCAGTTGGCGCTATACAAATATATTGATTATTGTGTAAAATAAGTCTTTCACAAACATTTTTACTTAATATACTTAATATTTTCTTCACTTCCTTCTAATTTTCTTTAAAAGGGTTGGCCACTTTATAGTAAAATTGTTCAGTTTACAGTACTAGTATGTGTACTCAGTGCACTTACTTACTGCAGCTCCCTGTGTACCTCATAGAGCTAAAATCAGACTCTTCTCCTCCAGGCTATGCTGTCCTGCTCTGTAGTGAGTCTGTCTATAAGATGGCTGACCTAAAGGAGCATGTGACCATGCCCCACCCTCTGTGTCTTCCATTGGAATATACAGGCTCAGTAGTGGACACTTGGGGGCGGGGCATAGTCACATGCTCCACCATGTCAGCCATCTTATAGACATACTCACCACAGACCAGGACAGCACAGCCTGGAGAATGAGAGTATGATTTTAGCTCTATTGGGTTCACAGGGAGTTGCTTTCAGTAAGTGCAGTGAGTACAGTTACAAATACTGTACACTGAACTATTTTACTCTTAAGTGGCCAACCCCTTTACCTGTGACACCATTAATAGTATATAAGGATAAATATTTACTATGACTATGAATATCCGGTAACGTCATGTTGTTAAAGTGAGACCCGCTCCTCTGGTAACACCTGTCTCACCCACACATAGTTTCCTCAGTACAAGGTTGTGTGATAACAGCTTGGACACTCTTTCTGGGTTCAGTTTCTGTGATCTTATATACTGTACAATTTACTTATTTTTCTATTCACAATATAAAAGAGAGAACAGACATGTAAGAGATTCCTGACACTCACTCGCCAATTACAACAAGTAGACTGAGCCGGGGAAATTCACTCTTATGTAGTTCGGCTCTATAGAGTAATTGTTTTCAGGAAACTAACGTCATATCCTCCATATATTACAATGTTGTTACTATAAGTAGGTATTAGAGATTGTGTTTTCTTATATAACAATGTACATGTCTACAGATCCCAGAAGGAGCTTGTACTAGTTCTTCTATCTTGGATTAAAAGGGGTATTCCAAGAAATAATTTTATCCGTTATCTTCATTGCTGAGTGCTTAGCTTAGCTACAGCTTTAGCCATGTTAACATGATCTCTGAGGCAACAATTGTAACAGGTATATTAAGATGGGGGGGTAGGGCAGACTCACATGTGACGTCTTCTTTGATCTAAGGCGTCACTTTCCCTTTTCCTCTCCATCTGGCCCAGGCCTCCATGATGATTTCTTCCAGCTACAAATTATCTCTTCAGAACATACCAGATAAACATCTTATGGGACAATGATATGTACGAAACTAGTGGGCACCACTATAGAGAAAAGAGAGTGCTAAACCAATGCATATAAATAACATAAAACCTCCAAAAACAACAAAAGTATATGCACAAATAGGTAGCACATCAAAACAATTCCTTTATTATAACATAAGTATACAAGAAAATCCAAAAATACAAATAAGCAGGAGTATAGCAACAAGGGAGACCAACCCCAAATACTACACTACATTAAAAACACTCAAAATGTCATCAGAAGTCCTGCTGGTGTACCGGCAGGAACTAATTAACCACACTGACCCCGGACTGTAAGAGCAATATAGAAATCTAGCAAGGCTGCCTAAGCAGAATTCCTGTAAAGTGCAACATCATCATAATAATATGTACATGAAAGGAAAATAATGAAATAAATCACCAAAATGCAGTCCGATAAAGTGCAAAGAATGGGTCAGAGGGGAATAGAGTCACCCACGCGTTCCGCCGCCCAGCGGCTTCCTCAGAGATGTAAGTAGTAAAGTGAGGGGCATACTATATATACATATAACACATGTGGGTACAATTACAATCCTGATTAGATTAGATGTCATACCATGTGCAGGAGAATCCAGCGTTTGATGGTGGCGGGCGCCATCTTGAGACGGCTGCCCATGCGTAGTAGACATCAACAAGTAATCACAAAAGATCAAACTAAAAAAGCTACAACAAAATGGCGACCATACTTTTTTGGTACTTTTTTGGAGATAAACATCTTAGGCTCCAAACTTTTTCTCCAACTTCCTTCCCTTTTTCCTACCTATAGGCTCCCATACAATACTAATTCTGCTGTTTGTGAGATGCCCCTGTATGTAGGATCCCCCATTTGGGGATAATATCCCCTTGTATGATCCCCCCCCCCCATATAGTAAAAATGTCCCCTACTGCATCACCAATATATCTAGATGGATCTTCTAGCAGGCATGATGATTTCATATCATTGCGCCTGTTAGAGAGATCACTTCCCGGCTCCTAATAGGCTGCGGCACGAAGTTAACGGGCCGGATGTGGCCTGTGGGACGTACTTTGCCAGGGTCTGTTCTAGTGATATATCACAATATAGCTACAGAAATGTTACTAAGGTTACATAAAATTGATTATAGGGGCTCTACTCATACTGACATGGCTGCTTGGGATTAATATACTGTTAGTGGTATACATGGTAAATATGTATGACATTGGAGTACTGCACATCTCATCAATATAAGACATGAGAACTTATTATGGCAGCTAATGTGGCTGTACAAGTCTATATACAGAACCTCTGACCGTGTAATTCTGGGTGAATATGACTTTTCCTCCTCTGCTGAGCCTATTCAGACTAAATCCAATGCTAGGGTAAGCGGAAACACTACACACACGTTCTGATTTTTTTTTCTCTTGAATACATTTTTACATAAAGTGATTTTAAGGCAGATTTATTTCATGGGTCTTCACATACCCCGCCTATAACCCTTCACCCAATACAAATGACATTGTGCTTGTGAAACTGATTAGTGTCACTCTGTGCTCGCTGTCAGCAATAGGCAGAAGATTCATAACCATGGATGTAGGTACTATTTTCTTAAAGGCCCTAAAACTGAGTATTTTAGGTTCTGGATGGGCCCTATCTCTACTGAACCTGCTGTCAGTCTACTACCACTACCTTAAACTAAGTCAAGTAACTACAGTCAAGCTTCCCGCTGCGCTTGCTTCGCTCAGCCAATCAGTGCGCTGCCCCACCGCAGCCACTGATTGGCTGAGCGGAACGTCCTGCCGAGAACCCCCGAAGCAAGCCGGAACGGGGAGGAGGTGATGTATTCTCTGGCCGCCAGGAGGGTTAAATTAAAAACTTGCAGTTGGGTTGACATCTTACAGGAATGCACTGACACTGGATTGGCTGAGCGGCATGTGCACCTGGGAACCCCCAAAGCAAGCCGGATCGCGGCGCAGGCAATATATATGCTCCTGCCGCCGGGGGTTAACAGGGCGGTCTCTTGACGTACTGACAGCAGGATGTCCATCCCGCTGCAAGTATGTCTGCCCATAGACTTTACAGGGCAGGGATCCACAGCGTATCTTGCTGCGAATTCGCAGTGAGAAATCCGCTGTGGATCCAACATATGTGAAGGCACCCTTAGAATATATATAACTTCCTGTCTTGTCTCTCCCTTCCTCTCTTTCACAAGAAAATCTGGAGGAAAACATGTCTGCAGCCTCAGAAAGTATAATATTGGGGTTTATCCTGTCATATGTTACATTCACCTCAGCTATCATATAATAGTGTAGTATTAGCTTATCTATCATGTATGGGATGAGTATTACCTCAGAGATCCCTGCAGTCCCATTGCTTCTCATGGCTCTGCTCCCACTTACCTCACACATTGTAGCTGGGGCTGTGTACACTCCCTGCAGTCATGTCTCCTCATAGCTCTGCTCCCTCTTACCTCGCACACTGTAGCTGGGGCTATGTACACCCTCTGCAGTCACCATGTCTCATCATGGCTCTGCTCTTCTTACCTCACACACTGTAGATGGGGCTGGTGTATGTACTCCCTGCAGTCACCATGTCTCCTCATGGCTCTGCTCTTCTTACCTCACACACTGTAGCTGGGTCTGTGTACATACATACTCCCTGCAGGCATGGCTGATAGATCACTGCTTGCACAGATAGCTGCCATTACTGTGCTCTATGAGGGAGCTGGGGGGAACACATGTGGAGAGAGAAGCAGCCTGGGCTGGTGAAGAGGAGGACACATACATGAGGAGGATGATTATTCAGTATGGAGACTGCACTGCTCCGATAATCTCTACATGTCCATACTGTGTATGACTGTGCTGTATAGTGTGTGTATACTATCCAGGTGTGTATAGTGAATATAGTGCAGGCCAGGTTTATGTTCCAGTGACCTGTATAAAACCTGCAGCTTAGTCCTGTTCCTGCTGTGTACACATTATTAGTTATTTCACATGTGTTGTACATGGGGCTCCCCAGGTCCGTATATACTGACTGCTGTATACACATTATTAGTAGGGATGGTCCGAACCCTCCGAGGTTCGGGTTCGTATGAACCCGAACGCTCGGCATCAGATACAGCGGGAGGACCGCCTGGAAAACTGGGATACAGCCTATGGCTATGGCTGTATCCCAGTTTTCCAGGCGGTCCTCCTGCTGGATCCGCCCGCTGCACGGAGCGGGCAGACAGCGGGAATCATTACCGAGAGTTCGGGTTCGTACGAACTTGGTTCGGACCATCCCTAATTATTAGTTATTTCACAGGTGTTGTACATAGGATAGCCTGGTCTGTATATACTCACTGTTGTATACACATTATTATTTATTTCACATGTGTTGTACATGGGGTCCCCTGGTCTGTATATACTGACTGCTATATACACATTATTAGTTACTTCACGTGTTGTACATGGATTTCCCTGATCTGTATATATACTGATGATCTCTATTTACTGACTGTTATATACACGTTATTAGTTACCTCACATACTGTATGTTGTACATGGGATAATTTGATCTGCAGAAACTGACTGCTGTATACACACTATTTACCTTACATGTGTTGTGCATGGGGTCCCCTGATCTGTATATTCTGACTGCTTTATACACATTATTATTTACCTCACTTGTCTTACTGCTTCCGGAGATTAAACTCTTGAAAATAAAGTACTGTTTGCGTACCTGGACTCGACCTAAACCCAAATCCCATCCAATTCAGAAGACAATCTGTAATCTAATAAACAACTGCAGCATCAGTATAGTAATCTGGCCATACACATTGATAACAAACGGACCAAGAGTAACAGTCTGGCCTCCATTCTTTCACTGATTTCCCTGAGCTCAGTGATTGCTGTGTTTTGTTAATATATCAAAGCGTCAAATTTAGGGCTGAGGTTAGCACCGACCATAAAACACCCATGAAAATCCCAACAACAAGAGAAATGGATAAAATGGCTAACCCCGAAATTAGTTACCCAGTACCCAACGCGACTGGAGTAATAGGAAGAGTTGGGTACCAGTAGTCTCGGAGCATCAAAAAAAAGGGCAATCCTGAATTCGGTGGTAGCAAACTGGTTTTATTATGCTAGGAAGGGCAAAAATAAATGGCTTCTAGGCTGCTGCTGTTGGGAACCCTGCACACTTTTTTTTAATTTTAAAAAATAATACCAGCCTACCAGTTCACAAATGTAATTTTTTTTCATGCTCCAGAACTACTGTTACACAACTTATCCCCATACCCCAGTGGCAGTAAGTACTGGAGTTATGTGGGTGCATCAGCCATGTCAAAAGTTATTGATTACAGTGGGTCTCACTGCTGAGACCCGCTGTGATTGGGAAATGTAGTCAGGATAGAGCACTGCAGCAGCGCCATCAACTCCTCCGCCAACCACTAATTCCATCTATGTGGTCTTAAGGACTTTCATTGACAGAATTGGTTTTTACAGGGATACAGGAAGAGGAGTGGATGGCATGGCTGCCGTGCTTTCTCCCCAGCTATAGCTCCTGATCCCAGCAGATCTCAGCAGTCAGATCCGCTGTGGTCAATAACTTTTGACATGCCTGATGACTTGTCAAAAGTTATTTTTCTTGACAGTGACTGCTGTGCAGATGAAGATGCTGGGACACAGGCAGGGACGGGGAGGAGTAAAGGCAAAGTTCCTAATGAGGAGCAGTACACCCATCATTTTAACAGATGTCCTGCTCCTCTACAAGAAGCATTAATAAGTTTGATGCCAAGACATTTTCAGCTCCTCACTTTTGTAGCAAATCATTACCCTCTAAACTACTGTAAGTAGAACTTCTCGTGCTGCACCCTATGAAAACTGTCAAACACTGTACCTCCTAAATATGATATTGCTACATCCTGCCCCCTCTGAATATAATACTACCATGCATGTAAATAAATTACAATACATATGCGATGCCCTGGCCCCTAGGGGCCACTCCGCAGTGTAGATGGGGAGCAGCTGTAGGGTATAGTGTTGTCACGGTGTAGGCACGAGGGTGATACAGCTGGAAACCGGCTCCTGACCATGCGGGAATACTGGGCATGCGATTCTTCGTTGTCCTTAGTCAGGGCACCAATGATCACACCAATGCCAAGGTTCAGAAACAACGGTAGTTGTATATTTATTGTAACGGTGGTAACTAGTAGCAACAGTCTCTCCGGATGCAACCGGGAATAAGGCAATCTTGAATAAAGCAGAGTAATGGGTGATGCTGCAATAGGCTGTGAGAGTAGCGTGCTGAATGATGAGAGTAGTAGTGAAACTGAAGATGAGATGCTGGGTGGAATGAGACTTGAATGAAATACTTGCTGTTGATGATTAGAGAAGATGATGAGAAGAATGAATGAAGAATCGACACCCAGATGAGAATCTTGAGACTTGAGACAGGAACACAGCCAGTGGACTGGAGCAGCAGAGCACACGCAGGCCTCCCCTCCCTCTTAGCAGGGAGAGAGGACAGACATAACTTGTCTCCTGAAGGTGGAGGACAAGACTAAGGTAGAACAGGAAGTCACATGGTAACCCCAGCCAAAGCTCGATGACCATTGGAGTTACCATGGAAGCAGGGCACAGTCACGTGACATCCAGCCATTGCATCATCACACCATTAGGCATACACAGAGAAATATACCTATATACAAGCAGAAGGACGAAAGCAGGCACTACGACATTCAACACACTCCAACAGTCCAGCGTTCCATGTGGCACATAGCCGCTCAGGTGGTGCTTGTTGCTGAACACCAAAGTCCACTGTACAACTGAAGACAAGTAGAGATACAACGGCAACTCACCAAAGTAGAGCGAAAATCAGATGCTTTATTTCAGGGACAGAGCAGTGTACAAACAAGCGGTGCGTTCCACAGATAAGAGCGCTCTTATCTGTGGAACGCACCGCTTGTTTGTACACTGCTCTGTCCCTGAAATAAAGCATCTGATTTTCGCTCTACTTTGGTGAGTTGCCGTTGTATCTCTACTTGTCTTCAGTTGTACAGAGAAATATACCTGAGAAGTACCATACTTGAACACTGGGGGGCGACATAATACCATTAGGCACTGATGACTGAATAGATATACAATAAATGAATGGAATAGCAGACCTGAATACTGAGAAGGGTAACACAATACACGCAGTTTGCAGTGGGCCATAGCTTTCCAGAACAGAACTGGTTGCAATGAAAGTGTGAACATAAGAAGAGCTGTTCTGGGACACTGCACATACATTTATTTTATTATACACTGTGTCCTCTCTATTAGTTATAATGAACTGTACCCCCTTAATTAGGTATAATGTGCTCTACCTCTCCTTAGTAATATACAAACCACTGTGTTTAATTTAAAACAGTGGGAGTTTCATAAAAACAATATGCCTCAAATTTAGGGTGGATCCTGTCTGAAAATATGTGGCGTGTAAAAGACCAAAAGGACATGAAGTAAATAAAAATACTGTCAATTATTATTGCTGTAAATATATTTTATTGAAAATAGAATATGACATTTGGGTATTTAGTAAGCAGCAATAGTCTGATCCAGCCAGGATCTCAGGGCGGTAACTCTAGCGTAAACTGCAGGGGAAGAAGTCTTACAAATAGGGCTTCCCCAGGATACAACACCAGCCAAGGTCCAAGCTCCATTTCTCTGGCATACAAGAGGCCCACCAGAGTCACCCTGAAAATTAGAAGAACATAAGTAAGTAAACGTGTATAAATACAATCTGTAGTCTATGGCTTATACATGAGCTCCAGCATAATGGGGGATACTTTCAGATCTGTCACACAGGGATAGTCAGATGTAAAATGTGATATGGGAATGCATACACATATAGGAGACCTGCAGATGTTATGGCTCCACTGTTACTGACCTATATAAATGATACGTTCACTACACTGATAAATAAACTGATCCTGTTGGCTTACTCTTCAGTAATAATTATCTTGCTGTACCTGCCAGCACTTATCGCTTCCAGTGATACATAGGAAGGTCTATCAATAATGGGATTGGTGTAAATGTGATTGTTGTCCATTAACACATACCTGCAATTTCAATTGCAACTTTTAGGAAATGCTGTTCTGAGTATGCACATAAGTAGTTACATGGTAATTTATGGCCTTTGTATAACTTGTATGTGGCATTAATGCCTTTTTTTATCCTCTGTAGGCGCCATTTCTAATTATTTATTATCCCTTAGATACTTAGTAAGGACTAGCTGTAATGATATCTTCCATACACTTTATACATTCACACAAAGATGCATCCTTCTCCACTTTTTTTTTCAATACCACATACTCAGAAAAAGTAGCAGCATGGAGGACAACATAAAACACTACTAAGCAGTTGTGAGTACAGCACTGGGGTACGGTGTAACACTTATTGATCTACTCAGTATCTCTCTCTCTTCCTCTAGCCAATCCTCCTCCCCTTTATATACATTTCTATGTGCAGTAGAATCCCGATACTTTGATTAGCTGATCTTACAATATATTTGAGCAGTTTATAAAGTAGCTGATAAGTGAAGAGAAGCTTTTCCCTACATTTGCTTGTCTTATGACTTCATGTAAAGTTTGCTGTGACTGTGGGGCCTATTCAGGTTATTCTGTAATAGCTGGAAAATTGTGAATAGATAAAAGACAGGACATACCTTGCAAGACGTGGCTCCAGATGCTCCGGCACAGATCATGCTGCTCTGGATTGTTGGATTGTTGCTTCCAAAATATCTCTGACAGTCAGTATTGGTGAGAAGAGGCAGAACCACCTGCTGCAGTTTGCTTGGTCTTGTTTGTGCTAGAAGTAAAAAAACAATTGTGTTTAATCTCCATATTATATTCACAATGAATGAAAGCAGCGGAATTCCACGGCAGAGCCACCACATGTAAGTTCATTGTGTGGAGAGCCGCGGAGAGCAGCATCCCTTTACACACTGAGGCAGGCAGGATTCCTTGGTGGCGGCTCTGCTGCAGAATTCTGAGGCTTTTACTCAGTGTGAACATACCCTATCTCTGGGATTCTGATGATCAAGGTGACGTCATGCTATGCCCAGCTAGGTATTGCTATATTAGATTATTATTACTTACCTATACCATTTATGTATCCCCATCCAGTAGTGACACATCTCTCCCCCGCACTGAATGCATCAGCACTAGCGGCAATGCACACAGGGGACACACGAGCGGTGATAGTAGCAGGGCTGCTCAGCTTCACAAGTGCAATGTCATTTACAGCAGTTGCATAACTAAAGCCGGGGTGTGGGAAGACCTGTGAGATAAATCTGCCTTAAAACCACTATTTCTAAAACGTAATTTATGTGTCAAAATGCAAAAATTGTCTGTAGTGTTTCCGCTTACCCGTGCAATGGATTTAATCTGAATAGGCTCAGCAGAGGAGGAGAGGTCAAATTCACCCAGAACTACACGGTCAGAGGTTCTGTATATAGAGATGTACAACCATATTAGCTGCTGCAATAAGTTCTCCTGTCTTATATTGATGAGATGTACAGTACTCCAGTGTCATACATATATACAATGTGTACCATTTACAGCTGCTACCAGATGTATGGATAACAATATTCTCCACAATGGACAGTATTTTATTGATTCCTCATTTATATGCAGTGATTACTATAATGATCACTCACAATAATTCCATCTGAATGATCATTGTTTCCTGTACAATAACCCCAAGCAGCCATGTCAGCATGAGTAGAGCTCATATGATAAATTTCATGTAACCTTAGTAATATTTCTGTAGCTGTATTGTGATATATCACCAGATCAACCGAAAGATTGGTTAGCGTTCTACCATTTGAGCTAATCCCCCGCTCTGGTGTTGCTCTCTATCATCCACCATAAGCACTTTCTCTTGCTTTTATTCTCCCTATATGTTTAGTTTTCATATCCTTACAATGCATCAACAGGTTATATGATGTGAGGATCCATATACTGAACCCTACTGGAATTAATAATACGATTATTAAAAGTAAGGGTGCTGTAACTCCATGACTCTTGGCAGGAGGCCATGAGAACCTTTACTTGGCCGACGTGTGGAGGTCCCAGCTGACATCATGTGGGTGTCTGATCTAACAAATCCCCATTATGACGGTCTTTACTATGAAGAGCTTTACTATGTAATAAATGAAACACAACTTACGTGACCTCACAGTGAGCAGCAGTGACAACCCAGAAATCACTGATCAGAGAACCCCCACAGTAGTGGGCTCCAGTGTTGGTCTATAGATGTGTAATAAAAAATAACATAAGAACAAGGTTAGTTTTTACCACCAAGGATTTCACTTATCTCTTTTTGATTCCTTTAACCATATATCTGATATATCATAATTCCCAATACACTAAAACAGATATAGAAAAGTCCCCAGTGATGTTCATTAAAAAGTCCACAAAGAATCCACATTTTGTCATGTTATTCTTACCACACACTGAATAGCGTAAGTTTAATATAAAAAAAAAAAGAAAGAAAGAAAAATAAATGAAATTTTTTCTATTGTCCCTCCAAAAAAAGGTAATTAAAAATCAATGTTTCATAACCCTGTAAATGGCGGCAATAAAAAGTAAAAGTTGTCCCGCAAAAAACAAGGCCTCACATGTCTACGTGGGCAAAAATAAAACAACAATTCTTTGGAAGGAAGCAATGAAAAAAGTATGAAAATGACTTGGTCAATAAGACCCAAAATTGTCCGGTCACAAATAATCATTAGAATGGAGGTTAATTGTTTCCTGAGTAAATGAAGTGCCAACATGCAAACTCGGCCAGTGATATCTAGTGCCAAGTTCAGCATTCATCAGTCTTCAGAAGACCCATAGAAAATGGTGGAGAGGAGGAGTGTTGAGTATCAAGCATGTGTGCTGCCACTCCATCCATTTCGGGGAAAATTGACCTGTAATTTTCCATTTGGTGGAGGAGCCAGCGGTTACACGCCTCCATATTAACTACTTATCACCTATCCTGAGGATAGAGCATAACTTATAATCTTGGAATAATTCCTTTGATATTAAAAAAAAACAAGGTACAGGCTGCTCCTTCTGAGATTTGTAGACATGTACATAGCTATGTAACCAAACACAATCCCTAATACTTCCTTATAGTAAAAGCCTTGTAATATGTCTGTTCTCTCTTAAGATCCCAGTACATTACCTGCAGAGACACCTGCCATGGCCATGACCCAGAAACTGCATCCTCACCATTCACAATCCTGGCATAACCAGAAATGACTGGCTTGATGCTTGGCACACCACAACCTGAGGAATAAGTACATAATAGCTATCAATGGAAGGAACTAGTCATCTCCATAATATATTATAATACTGAATGTCTATACTTACCATAGCTGCCCCCTAACAGGACAAAGCAGGACAGAAGCCACAGAAATGCCATAGTGAGAAGTGGAGGATGAACGGGATTTGTGCAGCTTATATACCCACAAGTAGCCAATCACACATAGAGCTTACTGGAGATAGGAGCGTCCATGTTCTTATCACACAACCTTGTACTGATATAGAAAATGACGAAATGTGGAGGTAGAGGAAACTATGTGGGTGAGACAGGTGTTACAAGAGGAGCGGGACGTCATTGTATCCACATTATGTGAGCAGATATATATATATATATATATATATATATACTGTGTATATATATATATATATATATATATACTGTGTATATATATATATATATATATATATATATATATATATATATACACACACACACACACACACACAGAGTGGTCCAAAAAAATGTATCCACTGTTTAAAAGTCCATATTTTGCCAACTAATTGACGGGGTTGTCTCATATTTGGTGAAAGTGTAGCTTAAAGTCCAACTTAAAGGTATCACTGTAGGTGTTCGAAATGGTCACCATTCACATCCACACACGCCGAACTGCAGCACAAAATACTGACTGCAACGTGTTCAGTTCGATATTTGCACATGAATGTAAGATGGATTCTCGAAGTTCATCCAATGTGCGTGGCTTTTGTCGATAAACGACGTCCTTTAGTGTTCCCCACAGTTAAAAGTCCCGAGGAGTTAAGTCTGGGGAACGTGGTGGATACTCCACAGCACCTCTACGGCCTATCCATCTTCCTGCTAGATTTTCGTCGAGATACGCCCTAACACGATGTTGGTAGTGGGCTGGGGAACCATCTTGTTGAAAGTAAAATCTTCCGTCTCCATACAGGTCTCGGATGGCAGGTAAAATGGATGTCTGAAGCTTATGAAGGTACACCTCACCGGTAACTGTGCCGTCAAAAAATAATGGCCCAATCAAGCCCCGGTACGACAACCCACACCACACATTTACTCCTGGCAAATTCACGGCTTTGTCGACATGGACATTCGGATTTCCGGCGGCCCAGTAGATGCAATTGTGGCGATTTACTGTACCATTGAGTTTGAACTGTGCCTTATCAGACCACACAATCATCTCTGCAAACTCGTCATCGTTGCGCATTATAAACCACTCGCAGTACTCCATTCTACGATCTGGGTCGTCCTCGTTCATTGCGTGTAGCAATCGTGGGATGTAGCACTTCCACTTTGCTGTCTTCAAAATTTGCCGAACACTTGAGCGACTCACTCCAGTTTCACGGACACACTGACTCAAAGACTTCTAAGGTAAGCGAGTGAATTGTTGTAACACACGACGGGAGTTAGCTGGACTTTTTACTGTTACAGGTCGTCCAGATCATTGTTTGTGTACATCTTTAACACAGCCTTCGGCATCAAATTTGTTTCGAATGCGACGAATGGTTAAACGTGTCGGTGGCTTTGTTTGATACTCATTTCGCCATTGCCGTTGAACCTCATTAATGTATTCGTACTTAAAATACCACTTCAAAACTGACTTCCTTTCATCGAATGTAAGCCTTGCGCCAGCCATGTTTACTCGAGTAGCTAGGTGCAACTACGAACACAACACAGACTATCCGGCGACTGTCATCTGACAAAACAATACAACGCTTGTGTGGTGACTGCCGGAACTACAATCTAGTACACTACCAAATATGAGACAATTCTGTCAATTAGTTTGCAAGTTATGGAATTTTAAACAGTGGATACATTTTTTTGGACCACTCAGTATATATACTGTATATATATATATATATATATATATATATATATATATAGCCGTAATATGTTACTATTCATATTTGGTAATAAATGTTATATAGATTAAGGGTACAAACCCACTTGACGTATTTGCTGCGTGAATCAGTCTTAAAAATAAGCAGGCAAAACGCAGGTTGGCTTTATACGATTGTTCTGCGTTAAAATACGCAATTGCGTATTTTTGAAGCGTGAAGCTTGTTGTTAGCAAAGCATCAGTTGTTAACAACCTGTGCGAAAAACGCATGTAGCTTCACACTTCAAAAATACGCAATTGCGTATTTTAACAACTGATGCTTTGCTAACAACAAGCTTCACGCTTCAAAAATACGCAATTGCGTATTTTAACGCAGAACAATCATATAAAGCCAACCTGCGTTTTGCCTGCTTATTTTTAAGACTGATTCACGCAGCAAATACGTCAAGTGGGTTTGTACCCTAAGGGGAATTTAAGAAGCCATGTATAAAAGTTTTTGAATGGCTTTTGAAATTGCACCAAATCTGTGACTTTCCTTACATGACACTCTAACTACTTTAGTAAAAAGAGGCGGCTTACACATTAGGGACGGGGCAACATACTGCTTAGTGCTTTTACTTCAACCAAAGAAGAAATTGCAGAACTAAGAAATGAATAAAGCTCATATTTCTTTATTTAAATCAATAATAAATTACATAATTCCCACCATGAGATAAAAAGATACACAGAAGTACAAAACTGGAGAGGGGAACGGATGTCAGTGGGGTATATGTGACTAAGAACTAATAATATAAGTAAACTATCTAAAGGGGAACACCCCGTGTAAGGCACAGCTATATATATTGTAGACATGTCACTGGAAAAGTGTTCGAGAGGAGGTACTGCATATGGTGAGATGGTAAATCCAGAAGAGATCTGTCACTCAGCAGTATTATGCTGCTGAGTTGTTGTTTCCATTTTCCGGGCCTGGATTTACTGGAATGGCGGGTAGGTTGGTAGTGGGACCTGCCATTCCCTTCCCCCCCGATCCAGTTCGGGTGTTGCGACCAGGTGTGCCCTGATGAGCCTACACGAGGGTAAAAGCTCTCACAGTGTGCAGAGTGTTAGCTCTCAGCCAGGAGTGAACAGCCTGGGTGCTGTGTTTGCTGGGAGCTGGGAATACAGCCGCTGCTGGGGCTTATTCACACTCTGCGAAACCACTTATTGAAGTGTCAGATAGACGACCTGTATGTTAGTAAGTGCCCAGACGGGCAGGACCTTTTGTTTTGTTTTGTTCTTAAAAGCATGGTGTTGTTATATTTCTGTTGTGATGGAATGTTTATGCTGCAAATAAACGCCGAGCTGTTTTTATAAGTCCAAGTCTGCTGCTGAACTGTGTCCAAACACACCATTCCCCGGGAAGATCCCTACAATTTATATATATATATATATATATATATATATATATATATATATATATATAATATATATATATATATATATATATATTAGATGACCTCCTGTATATGCAGGGCCAACACACAGGGCATGAAAAACAAGTGTGTATAGTGAAACAAAGTAAACCCGCTAATTTGCCCAGCAAATAATAAGTACAAGCCCAAGTTTAAGCAGAAGGAATGAAAAATAAAAAAGCCAAACACAGAAAGGAAGGGGGTGAGCACCAGCTACCACACTGACATCTTACCACTCTCCAGCACAGACAGCCCGACGCATGTTTCGCTCACTTCATCAGGTCAGCACAAAAATCCAGTCTATAAAGATGCAGTAGACAGAAGAAAAAAGTACCTGGGTAGGTATCCTGGCGCTGCAAAAAAATTCCTTCACATCGAGTAGAGTATAAAACATAAAATGGCCGATTTATTGAATAAAATCAGTAAAAATGTACATAAAATAAGCAATAACGCGTAATTGCTTATTTTATGTACATTTTTGCTGATTTTATTCAATAAATCAACCATTTTATCTTTTATACTCTACTCGTTGTGATGGAATTTTTGGCAGCGCCAGGATACCTACCCAGGTACTTTTTTCTTCTGTCTACTGCATGAAACCACGGTACTGCGAGAGTCCCGTTTCCTGGATCCTTCGGCCGGCAGCCATCATCCGACGCTACAAGATACCCCATAGTGGGGTGATACGCACAAAGCCCAAGGGGCTAAAAGGTGAGAGTCCACCTATATTTTTAATTCACACATCTTCATGTAACAGGATTACACGAGGCACCATCCTCCCGGCTCCTTTTTTTCTCTTGTCTTAAGTCTATAAAGATGGGCATAGGGTATGAAAAGGTAAAGGGCCTGCTGGGAAAATAGGGGTAGTTCACTATGGACTCGGAGGAATGGTTGTCTAATTAAAGAAACAAAGGGGGGACACATGGAGTGTAATGGACAATTAAGGTAACACCCAGGAGCCCATGAACCTTCTATGTAAATGGTATAGTGCTCACCAATTTTACTTAATTGTGTCCAAAAAAAAGTGTACAAAGTAGCAGACCATTTTTTATTTTTCTAATACATGCGCAGCAGGATGAGCATAATCGCCTGGATGACATAATCCATAATTCGCTGATAGGCACATTGGTGTGTATATTTCACACATGCACAATAGTAACTGGTAATGTGTGGTCACATGACACATGGGTCTACTGTCATACATCAATGTGTGGCAATGTGGTGATGAACCATCAATCGGGACCTGGAAGTATTTTTATTTTTTTTTTAAGATTTACAAGCATTTACCATCTTCCGGAAGTACACTCTAATAGATTGACGGAACGGGCATCCTAAAGCAAGAGATGCTTTTTAGGTAGTTTTGGGTTTAGGATAGGATTGTGTATCTGTTGTCTGATATTGCAATATATTATTGGTTTCCTGTTTGGTTACTGAATATGGGGCAAGGTCTTTGGCTGAATTAGAGTGACCTCATGACGTCATCGGACGGAACATATAGAAAGGAGCAGATTTGGAGCCGCAGGTCCATAAGCCCTCCTCCTGATGATGCTTCTTGAGAAGGAAAACTAGCTGAGGGGCTATGCGGTGTATATTTTAAACCATCACTCCACCACTAGCAAATTATAAATAATTCAGCCAATCTGACTTTTGCCACATGCCAATATGGCAATGTTCCTAAGTGATACTAGTTAGGGCCAGTGCTGCCAGTGCCTTTTTAATCTTTCACTTTCTATATTATTATTTTAGTTTAGGCCAATAAGTTATATACTTTAATAAAGTTTTTTTTATTTCATGTTAGTAGGAGCGTAAAGGCTGTGTATTTCGACTTTTGGCACTTGGTTGTTGGTTGTGGTTGTTGGTATATCCAGTCTTTTCTCTCCCTATTGGGCTCATACACTCACCGGCCACTTTATTAGGTACACCTGTCCAACTGCACGTTACCACTTAATTTCTAATCAGCCAATCACATGGCGGCAACTCAGTGCATTTAGGCATGTAGACATGGTCAAGACAATCTCCTGCAGTTCAAACCAAGCATCAGTATGGGGAAGAAAGGTGATTTGAGTGCCTTTGAACGTGGCATGGTTGTTGGTGTCAGAAGGGCTGGTCTGAGTATTTCAGAAACTGCTGATCTACTGGGATTTTCACGCACAACCATCTCTAGGGTTTACAGACAATGGTCCGAAAAAGAAAAAACATCCAGTGAGAGGCAGTTCTGTGGGCGGAAATGCCTTGTTGATGCCAGAGGTCAGAGGAGAATGGGCAGACTGGTTCGAGCTGATAGAAAGGCAACAGTGACTCAAATAGCCAACCGTTACAACCAAGGTAGGCAGAAGAGCATCTCTGAACGCACAGTACATCGAACTTTGAGGCAGATGGGCTACAGCAGCAGAAGACCACCCATTACTAGCATGGTGTACCTAATAAAGTGGCCGGTGAGTGTAGGTGTTTGAGACATTGGGATCTATACCAGCTCTGAGCTGCCTTATGTATCTGGCATATGTTTGGGTGATGTTTTGTCACTGCTTCTAAATTATATTGCACTGGCTGGGCAGCTAAGCTAATCTACATTTGCAAAAGAACCAAAAAATGGGAAAAGGTCTCAATTATCGGGCAGCATGGTGGCTCAGTGGTTACCACTGGTTATCACCGTAGAGTTTGTATGTTTTCTCTGTGTTTGTGAACAAACTGTGTAAAGTGCCGCGGAATGAGTTTGTGCTATACAAATGAAAGAATTATTATTGTGTACAATGAGGATTGCACAAACATTATTTACTTAATATACACATTTTCTTTAATTCCCCCTAAATCTCTTTAACTGTGAGACCATTAATAGTATATAAGGATAAATAATTACTATGGCTATGAATACCTGGTAACGTCATGTTGTTAAAGTGAGACCCGCTCCTCTGGTAACACCTGCCTCACCCACACATAGTTTCCTCTACCTCCACATTTGGACATTTTCTATATCAGTACAAGGTTGTATGATAACAGAAAAAAAAGACAAATTTGGTCAGCTCTCCTAGAACACCATTCACACTAGGCAGGAGCACGTTGCTACGTTGCTATGGCTGAAGTTGCAAACACACAAAAGCACAAAAAAATGCAACAGCTCACTGCAATGGCAAGATACAGACCCACTACAGACATGAAAATAGTTAAAAGCAGCCCCCCCAACTGCCCAAAAAAACTTCCACAAAAATAATGAGGCTCTTGGTTACCATTTGAAAATGATGTAAACTACCCCACCATGTTACAGTGGCCTTATACCGAGGCAGTCCTACACTGTACTATGGCCTCTCCATGGAGGTTTTTTTTTGGCAGGGGGGGGGGGGGGGGGCTGCTTTTAACTATTTTCATGTCTGTAGTGGGTCTGTATCTTGCCATTGCAGTGAGCTGTTGCATTGTTTTGTCTTTGTATGATAACAGCTTGGAGACTCTTTGGGTGCAGTTTCTGTGATCTTGTATACTGTACAATTTACTTATTTTTACTATCCACAATATAAAAGAGAGGACAGACATGTAAGAGATTCCTGACACTCACTATGGCCGCCAAGCAGAACAAATAGACTGAGCAGGGGAAATTCAATCCTATGTAGTTCGCTCCAAAGAGTAATTTTCTTCAGGACACTAATGTTGTATCCTTCATATACTGTATTACAATGTTGTTACTATAAGGAAATATTTGAGATTGTGTTCTGTTATATAGCTATGTACATGTCTACAGATCCCAGAAAGAGCTTGTACTTGTCCTTCCATCTTGGATTAAAAGGGGTATTCCAAGAAATAATTTTACCTCCTATTCTCATTGCTGAGGGCTTAGCTTACCCACAGCTGTAGCCATGTTAACATGATCTCTGAGAGAACAATTGTGTCAGAGAGATATGTTAAGGTAGCGGGTAGGGCAGACTCACATGAGGCGACACTTTCTGTTTTCCTCTCCATCTGGCCCAGGCCTCCATGATGATTTCTTCCAGCTACAAATTATCTCTTCAGAACCTGCCAGATGAACATCTTAGACTCCAAACTTTTTCTTCAACTTCCTTCCCCTTTTCCTACCTATAGGCTCCCATGCACAGTGGTGTCATGCACAGTTAAGTGAGTACGTATGTGAGATGCCCCTGTATGTAGGATCCCCCATATAGTAATAATATCCTCTTCTATGTCCCCCCCCCCACCCCTATAATAAAAATGTCCCCTACTATGCCACCAACATAGGACAGATGCTATGTCTGTTGTATCTGTCAGCGTAGTGTCTAGAAGATGCAGACACTACCAGGAGAGAGGCCCATACACCAGGAGATGTGGAGGAAGCCGTAGGAGGGCAGCAGGACCACTATCTCCACCTTTGTGCAAGGAGGAACAGGAGGAGCACTGCCAGAGCCCTGCAAAATGACCCCCAGCAGGCCACAAATGTGCATGTGTCTGCATTAACAGTCACTCTATGAGGATGGTATGCAACATCCCTCAGCATGACTGGTTTGGCAGTGGATCAGTAGTGGTGTAGGGTGGCATGTCTTTGGAGGGCCGCACAGCCTTCCATGTGCTCTCCAGAGGTAGCCTGACTGCCATTAGGTACTGAGTAGTGATGAGCGAATACTGTTCGATCGAATAGATATTCAATCGAATAGTAAGGTATTCGATCGTATTGAACATTATCCAATAGTTCGCCGAATAGTTTGTTTCAGCCAATCAACATGCAGGGAGGCTGCCACAGCCCCTTGGTGTACGTAGCATCGCGAGAAACGAGAATAATAATTATTGGATGGCATAGTCACATGACCCAATAACATATATAAGTGTGTTCATCCAGTGCTACGTGCTGCTACGTCATACATAAATACAAAGGCTGGTACAAGCACTCTGCTCACCAAGTGCTTTGTGCTGCTGATACATGCTAGACTGCTAGATCTAAAAAAAAAAAAAGAGTAGTACTTGTGTTCATCTATTGTGTCCAACATTGGTATAAACTAGGAAGCTCATAGCTGGTGTAGATTCCAATGTCTCAAACACCTATGAGCCTAAAAGGGAGAGTATAGACTGGATATACAAACAACCATTATATGTAAGGGCCAAAAGCCCAAATACACATATGCTTCCTCTAACATAAAATCTTACTTTTATTGGCTTTTACTTAAATATTAATATAGAAAGTGAAAAGTTAAAAATGTTATCCCTTTCTTGAAAACAAACCACAAAAAAATCATCTGCCATACGGTACCAGTGTCATAGTAAGACTGTTGTGCCAGTTCCATTTCCATGGTGTTTTAATCACTTTTTGAGGTTTTCAGGTGCACCAGACCCCTTTCCCTCTGCCGAATAGTAGGACCCTGAAAAAATGCTTGAGTCTCCCATTGGCTTTAACATACACTTTAATGGGGTACATTACGCAAATCGAGCACTCGAGCATTGGGAAGTACTCAAATCGAGTAACGAACATTTAAGTATTCATTATCTCTAATGAATATGATTTGTTTTATCACCCTCCCAGCTATTTGTGCAGATCTGTAGTTCTGAGATTGATATAGAGTCATAGAATCTCCCTTCTAAAAGATGTGAGTCCAAGATTTAGAAACCACACTTCTGATATTTATGACATATCAGGTGGACCCCTCTTTGCTTTTTGATGGTATGTCCTGAAGTAATCCAGGTCGTCTTTTAGGGTACGTTCACATGTACCAGATCAGCAGCGGATTTTTTATTCGCAGCGAGATCTGCTGGGGATCCCTGCCCAGTAAACTCTATGGGCAGACAAACTGATGTACATCCTGCTGCGAGTTTCACAGCATCCCGCCAGATAACCCCCCGCCACTGGAGCTATACTTCACCTGGTCTCCGCTCCGGCTTGCTTCGGGGGTTTCCGGCACGTCCCACTCGGCCAATCAGTGCGCTGCCCCAAGCCGGAGCGGGGACCAGGTGAAGTATACGCTCCGGTGGCCGGGGGGTTAACCAGGCAGGCTGCTGTCAAGCAGGATGTACATACTGCTGAGAGTTTGTCTGCCCATAGGGTTTACTGGGCAGGGATCCACAGAGGATCTCGCTGCGAATACGCAGCAAGAAACCCGATGCGGATCCGGTACGTGTGAACGTACCCTTAAGAAAGGGGGGGGGAATAAGAATAAAGAAAGTATACTTCTACTCATAGACTGCAACTCGGCTCTTCCCAGTACCCCTGTGGTGGTGGGTATTGGGGTAATAGGGGGCAGGGGGTTAGCACTGATAATTTTACAGGCAAAACTAAGCCCTAACTGACTGTGTACACTAATAAGCCGCAAGGCATGGCTTATGGTACATGTGTTTTAAGCCATATATTTTTAGCTACAATTATTTTAACAGCTCCACACAGAAGGTGGCATACAAACAACACCGCAAAAAGTACATAGAAAAAAATCACCATACAGTATATCAAGAGTAAAGTTAATAAATGTGTAGCTGACATTGGCAGAAATGAGAAAGTGGCAGCTTTATTTAAAAAAAAAAAAGTTTGCAGATAAATTTCCCCCATAGCCTCACGTATTACTGGTATGAACTCTGTCGTTGGAGAAAGGGCCAGAAAGTGAAGTTACAGCATTGTGTAAAAGGCCCCAAGAAGCCAGGAATGGATGTAATAAGAGAAGAAGCCTCAGACGTTATATGTGTCCTCCATTTATAATCTCTTACTGGCTTTGTATTCAATAACTACAATTACAAACCTAAAAATGTGAACACACTCTTGAAGTAGGGGTAGGTCAGTATATGTATTGTAACGTAAATTATACTATCAATGCATAGTTTAAAAGTAAACCTGAATACTAAGGAGGGAATTTTACTATAACC
Organism: Dendropsophus ebraccatus; assembly: GCF_027789765.1. NCBI lineage: Eukaryota > Metazoa > Chordata > Amphibia > Anura > Hylidae > Dendropsophus > Dendropsophus ebraccatus. The sequence goes on along the minus strand of NC_091457.1, from coordinate 23,505,221 downwards.
GGCATTTTAATATTCAAGGAGATGGAGCAAAATGTGGCACATTCTATATAGGCACATGGGGATTTACCAAACATGGTGTAAAGTGAAACTGGCTCAGTTGCCCCTAGCAACCAATCAGATCCCACCTTTCATTCCTCACAGACTCTTTGGAAAATGAAAGGAGGAATCTGATTGGTTGCTAGGGGCAACTGAGCCAGTTTCACTTTACACCATGTTTGATAAATCTCCCTCATAATCTTTAACAGCAATGATTTGGCTCAGAATCTTGATTTCATTTATTAAAATTTTTGTTGAAAACAACAGTAAAACCACTAAGCAGTATGTGGCCTCTAATGTTAAGTTGCGTCTTTTTACATAAGTAGTTATAGGGGGAGATTTATCAAGGGGTGTAAAATTAAGACTGATGCAAACTGCCCACAGCAACCAATCAAAGCTCAGCTTTCCTTTCAGCACTGCCTAAAGCTGAGCTGTGATTGGTTGCTGTGGGCAGTTTGCACCAGTCTAAATTTCACACCCTTTTTATAAATCTCCCCCACAGTGTCTTATAAGAAAAGTCACAGATTTGGTGCAAATTAAGCCATTCACAAAGATGTACTACTTTTCCAATCAAAAACTTTTAAACATGTCTTCGTAAATTCCCTGCATCCCCTTAATTTACATAACATGTATTACCTAATATTAATAGTAACCTAGTATGGCTATAAATAACTGGTCACTCCATGTTGAGACAATGAGACCCGCTCCTCTGGTAACACCTGTCCTACCCACACATAGTTTCCTCTACCTCCACATTTCGTCATTTTCTATATCAGTACAAGGTTGTGTGATAAGAACATGGACGCTCCTATCTCTAGTAAAGCTCTATGTGTGATTGGCTACTTGTGGATATATAAGCTGCACAAATCCCGTTCATCCTCCACTTCTCACTATGGCATTTCTGTGGCTTTTGTCCTGCTTTGTCCTGTTAGGAGGCAGCTATGGTAAGTAGAGGCATTCAGTATTATAATATATTATGGAGATGACTAGTTCCTTCCATTGATAGCTATTATGTACTTATTCCTCAGGTTGTGGTGTGCCAAGCATCAAGCCAGTCATTTCTGGGTATGCCAGGGTTGTGAATGGTGAGGATGCAGTTTCTGGGTCGTGGCCATGGCAGGTGTCTGTGCAGGTAATGTACTGTGATCTTAAGAGAGAACAGACATAGTTTAAGGCTGTTACTATAAGGAAGTATTAGGCAGTGTACATGTCTACATATCTCAAAAACAGCCTGTACCTTGTGTTTTTTTTTTTTTTTTTAACATGGATCAAAGGAGTTATTCCAAGTTATGCCCTATGTTCAGGATAGGTGATAAGTAGTTAACATTAAAGCATCGAACCGCTGGCTCCTCCACCAACTGGGAAATTACAGGTCAATTTTCCCCAAAATGGATGGAGTGGCAGCACACATGCTTGATGCTCAACACTTCTCCTCTCCACCATTTTCTATGGGTCTTCTGAAAACTGATGAATGTTGAACTTGGCCCTAGATAGCACTGGCCGAGTTTGCATGCTGGCACTTCATTCACCTAGGAAACGATTGACCTCTATTCTAATGATTATTTGTGACCGGACTATTTTGGGTCTTATTGGCCAAGTCATTTTCACAATTTTTTCATTGTCGCTTTCCAAGAGTCGCACCGTTGTTTTATTTTTGCCCATGTAGCCATGTGAGGTGTTGTTTTTTGCGGGACAACTTTTACTTTTTATTGCCATCATTTACAGCTTCCTGAAACTAATTGATTGATTTTTTATGAACCCTTTTTAGAGGGATAATAGAAAAAAATTATTTTTCTTTATAATGTTATAATTTCTTTATAATATTAAACTTACGCTATTCAGCGTGTGGTAAGAATAACATAACGTGGACTCTTAATGAACATCACTGGGGACTATTCTATGTGTGTTCTAGTGTATTGAGAATTCTGATTAGGGATGGTCCGAACCAAGTTCGGTTCGGGTTTATACAAACCTGAACTCTCGGTAATGATTCCCGCTGTCTGCCCGCTCCTTGCAGCGGGCGGATCCAGCGGGAGGACCGCCTGGAAAACTGGGATATAGCCATAGCCATAGGCTGTATCCCAGTTTTCCATGCGGTCCTCCCGCTGTATCCACCCGCTCCACGGAACGGGCAGACAGCGGGAATCTGATGCCGAGCATTTGGGTTCATGCGAACCCGAACCTCGGAGGGTTCGGACCATCCCTAATTCTGAGATATCAGATATGCGGTGAAAGGAATCATAAAGAGCAATAGAACAATAGAAAAATTAAATCCTTGGTTGTAAATCTGATGGTTTTCATTAAATATCTATAGACCAACACTGGAGCACACTACTGTGGTGGTTCTCTGATCAGCGATCTCTGGGTTGTCACTGCTGCTCACTGTGAAGTCAGGTAAGTCTTCTATCATGTATTGTATAGTAAAGACCGTCATAATGGGGATTTGTTAGATCAGACACCCACATGATGCCAGCTGGGACCTCCAAAAGTTGGCCAAGTAAAGGGGCTCATGGCGTCCCACCGAGAGTCATGGAATTACAGCACCCTACCTTTTAATATTTGTATCATTAATTGCAGATGGATTCAGTATATGGATCCTCACATCATATAACCTGATGATGCATTGTAAGGATGTAAAAACTAAACATGCAGATAGAATAGAAGCAAGAGAAAGTGCTCACTTACGATCATAGACAGCAACGCCACTATCTGGTGATATATCAAAATCTAGCTATAGAAGTACTGCTAAGGGTAAAAAAAAATTGATCACGGGGGCTGTCCTCACACTGACATGGCTGCTTGAGGTTATTGTACAGGAAAATGACCATTTACATGGAATTATTGTGAGCAATCACTGTATATAAATGAGGAATCAATAAAACACTGTCCATTGTGGAGAATATTGTTATCCATACATATATACTGTGGCTATACTGGTAACAGCTGTAAATGGTATACATGGTATACATGGTATACATGGTATACATGGTATATATATATATATATATATATATATATATATATATATATGACACTGAAGTACTGTACATTTCATCAGCATAAGACATGAGAAATTATTGTTGCAGCTAATATGGTTGTACCTCTTTATATACAGAACATCTGACCGTGTAGTTCTGGGTGAATTTGACCTCTCTTCCTCTGCTGAGCCTATTCAGACTAAATCCATTGCTAGGGTAAGCGGAAACACTACAGACAGGTTCTGCATATGGACACCTTAATTACACTTTATAACTAGTGGGTTTATTTCACAGGTCTTCACACACCCCAACTACTCATCCCTTACATATGACATTACACTTCTGAAGCTGAGCAGCCCTGCTACTATCACCGCTCGTGTGTCCCCTGTGTGCATTGCCGCTAGTGCTGATGTATTCAGTGCAGGGGAGAGATGTGTCACTACTGGATGGGGACACATAAATGGTGTAGGTAAGTAGATGTAAGACAATAGTAAAGTACCAAGCTGGATATAACATGAGGTCACCTTGATCACCGGAATCCCAGAGATAATATGTAGGTTAACCTCAATGTTTTTTTTGTTTTTTTTACTTTTAGCGCAAACAAGACCAAGCAAACTGCAGCAGGTGGCTCTGCCTCTTCTCACTAATACTGACTGTCAGAAACACTTCGTAGGAAGCATCTATCCACCGATCCAGAGCAACATGATCTGTGCCGGAGCATCTGGAGCCTCATCCTGCAGGGTATGTCCTGTCTATTATCTACTTTACTCACATCTTTCCAGCTATTGCCCCTCAGCCACAGCAAACTTTACATCAAGTCATAGTACAAGCAAATGTAAGGAAATGCTGCTCTTCACTTATCAGCTACTTTATAAACTGCTCAAGTATCAGTTGACCGAAATATTGCAATTCAGCTGCACATAAAAATGTATATAAAGTGGATTAGGATACTAAGTAGATCTAATAAGTGTTACACCTAACCCAGTGCTGTACTCTAAACTGCTCAGCAATGTTTTATGTTGTCCTCCATGCTGCTACCGCTTCTGAGAGTGTGTGAAAAAAGTGGAGACGGATCGCTCTTTGCGTGAATGTGTAAAGTGTATGGAGGACATCATTGCAGCTTACTGAAGAGTATCAGAGGAGCCATAACATATGCAGGTCTCCTATATGTGTATACATTCCCTGATCACATGTGGCTTTGCATCTGACAACCTCTGTGTGACAGATCTGTAAGCGTCCCTTTTATGCTGGAGCTCATGTAAAGAATCTGTGCACCTAATATAACCCATAGACTACAGATCGTATTTATACATATATACTACTTTTCTTTTGATTTTCAGGGTGACTCTGGTGGGCCTCTTGTATGCCAGAAAAATGGAGCTTGGACCTTGGCTGGTGTTGTATCCTGGGGAAATCCTTTTTGTAAGACTTCTTCTCCTGGAGTTTACGCTAGAGTTACCGCCCTGAAATCCTGGCTGGATCAGACTATTGCTGCTTACTAAATACCCAAATGTTATATTCTTCTATTTTCAATAAAATATATTTACAGCATTAATAACTGACTGAATTTTTATCCACTTCTTGTTCTTTCGCACAATTTCTGCGTAATTTTACTGCGTAATTTCAGACAAAATTCACCCTGAATTTGAGGCATATTCTGTTCAGTAGATATTTCACTTTTTATAAAACGCCTACTGTTTTTAAACACAGTGCATTCTATCTATGTGGCACAGTGCTTTATATGTTACTAAGGAGAGGCACAGCACATTATACCTCATTGAGGGGTTGTACAGTTTATTATAACTAATAGAGAGGACACAGTGTATAATAAAATAAATTGTGTATTATAATGTATTTACATGCATAGCAGAATTATATTCAGAGGGGGCAGGATGTAGCAATATTATATTTAGGAGGTAATATGTTGATCAAGGGAGGATGGGGAGGAGCCTCGCGGTAGCGCAAGCTGGCTGCTAGCTCCAGTACCACGCTCAAACACTGCTTCCCGGAAGGGACCACTTTGCTGATACTGAGCTTGGAATAAACAATAAAATATGTATTTTATGGAAATGGAAAATAAAGAGAAATGAATATTTAGGAGGTACAGTGTTTGGCAGTATTCACTTGTTGCAGCATGAGAAGCTCTACTTACAGTAGTTTAGAGGATAACGATTTGCTACAAAAGTGAGGAGCTGAAGATGTTTTGGCATCAAACGTATTAATGCTTATTTTAGAGGAGCAGGACATCTGTTAAAATGATGGGTGTACTGCTCCTCAGTGGGGACTTGACATTTACCCCTTCCCGTCCTTGCCTGTGTTCCAGCATCTTCATCTGCACAGCTGCCTTAAAGAGTCACTGTAAAGAAAAATAACTTTTGACAAATCATCAGGCATGTCAAAAGTTTTTGATCACAGCGGGTCTGACTGCTGAGATTCACTGGGATCAAAAGATAAAGCTGAAGAAAAAGCACGGCAGCCATGCCACCCACTCCCTTGCGGTACCTCTTTAACCCCTTAAGGTCAATGACAATTTTAATTTTTGAGCTTTTGCTTTTTCCACTTTATGTTTAAAAGGCCATAGCACTTGCATTTTTCCACCTAGAAACCCACATGAGCCCTTATTTTTTGTGTCACTAATTGTACTTTGCAATGACAGGCTGAATTTTTGCATAAAGTACACTGCGAAACCAGAAAAAAAAAAAAATCTTTTATTTGGAGGGTATTGTTTTTACGCCATTCGCCCTGGGGTAAAACTGACTGGTTATCCATGTTCCTCAAGTTGTTATGATTAAAACAATATATAACATGTATAACTTTGGTCTATGGGGCTGAGTGAGGTGTCATTTTTTGCGCCATGATGTTTACTTTCTATCGGTACCTTGATTGCGCATATACGACTTTTTGATCACTTTTTATTACATTTTTTCTGGATGTGATGCGACCAAAAATGCGCAATTTTGCACTTTGGAATTTTTTTGCGCTTGCACCGTTTACCGTTCGAGGTCAGGAATGTGATTAATTAATAGTTCGGGCGATTACGCACGCGGCGATAGCAAACATGTTTATTTATTTGTTTATTTATTTATAAAATGGGAAAAGGGGGGTGATTTGGACTTTTATTAGGGGAGGGGATTTTTTATTAATAAAAACACTTTTTTTACTTTTTTTTTTTTTACTGTAACTGATAGTCCCCATGGGGGACTTATATATACACAGAACTGATCTCTCATAGAGATCAATGCTGTGTTTATACACAGCAAAGATCATTGTAATCAGTGATAGATTGCTATGGCTTGCTGGAAGAAACAGCAATCTATTGCCGAGCCGGGATCAGCGTCATCGTGACGCTGAGGCCCGGCAAGGGCAGAAGAACGGATCTCCCCTCCGCGATTGCATCGCGGGGGGGAAGATCTGACCCACTAGACACCAGGGAGATTATGAATGAAGCACTTCAATGCAGCTGTCAGGTTTGACAGCTTCATTGAAGTGCTTAATTAGCGGCACGGCAACGGGACCCGCGCCGGCTAATAGAGTCACTCCCCGGCTGCATATTGCAGCCAGGAGCGGTGGCGTTCAGAGCGGGGTCCCGGAGGGACCCCTCTTTGAACACTCCCCCGCGGCACCATGACGTACCAGATACGTCATGGGACGCTAAGGGGTTAACTACCAATTCTGTCAATGAAAGTCTATGAGACTACATAGATGGAGTTAGTGGCTGGTGGGGAAGTTGATGGCGCTTCTGCAGTGCTCTCTCCCTGTGCTCTCTCCCGGCTACATCTCTCAATCACAATGGATTGCAGCAGTGAGACCCACTGTAATCAATAACTTTAGATATTATAACCCCAGTACTCACTGCCACAGGGTACTGGGATAAGTCGTGTACTAGTAGTTCCGGAGCATCAACAAATTGCACATCTGGACTGGTAGGCTGGTATTTATTATAGTGCTTGAAAAGCACTATATTGTAATCCGTATTCTTCTTCTTCTTCTTCTTCTTCTTCCAGCCATTTTTCTGCGCGTAATACAGCCCGAACCGCTTTGTGCACACACTCCGTTCAAACTGCGTTTCGAAGCCCTCGGCGGTGTGTGGTGTGCTATCTATTTTTCGTTTAGATCGGATTTGTCGTTTTTAAGAAATTTACGTTAAACGACCCCAAATTTCCCATAGAAAATAATGGCCCATTGCAAATAATGGCCACACTCTAACCGCTGACAGCCAATCACAGCACATATGCAAATAGCTGAAATATAGCAGCCAATAGGAACTCTAAGGTCTCGTCATGCAATGTATCACACCATCCACAGTCACATGTCCACTATTGGCCAATAGAAGATGTAATATATGGAAGTAGTAAAGATCCACGGCACTCAATGTTATGCAGAAGTGAAAAAGTTTATTATACAGTGGAAAAGAATAATGTACACTCCGACCAATATGAGATACTATGCAATAGAGATCATAATAGTGAGGCAAGCTTTCGGCCCTTCCCGGACCTTCTTCAGGCTAAAGGATCTCGTGTGCAGTGTGTAGCTGGGGTCTGGTGGCACCAGACCCCAGCTACACACTGCACACGAGATCCTTTAGCCTGAAGAAGGTCCGGGAAGGGCCGAAAGCTTGCCTCACTATTATGATCTCTATTGCATAGTATCTCATATTGGTCGGAGTGTACATTATTCTTTTCCACTGTATAATAAACTTTTTCACTTCTGCATAACATTGAGTGCCGTGGATCTCTACTACTTGTTGGATACATGGTTGAAGAACCACAACCCACTGAGCACCTACTAGCGAGAGGTGTGCAACACTGATTTGCTCTACGTAATATATGGAAGGTCCTTAACGATTTTGTCTCCCCGACATGAGTAAGATTGTCATGGTAACCGAGCAATGATCTTTACAATTATAAGTACTCAGATCGCTCTTAAAGGGACCCAGGTCACCCTTAAAGGAACGCAAGACGCTCTTAAAGGGACCCAAGTCTCTCTTAAAGGGACGGGAGCCCTGTCGCTCTTAAATGGACCCAAGTTGCTCTTAAAGGGACGGGAGCCATGTTGCTCTTAAAGGGACCCAAGTCGTTCTTAAAGGTACCCAAGTCGCTCTTAAAGTGGCGGGACCCAAGTCGCTCTTAAAGGGACGGGACCCAAGTCGCTCTTAAAGGGTCCCATGTAGCTCTTAAAGGGATCCAAGTCGCTCTTAAAGGGACGGGACCCAAGTTGCTCTTAAACGGACGGGACACTCCAAAAGGTATGGGACCCATGTCGCTCTTAAAGAGACCCATGTCGCTAGAGCGACCTGGGTCCCTTTAAGAGCGGCCCGGGTCCCTTTTAAGAGCGACCTGGGTCCTTTTAAGAGCGAAATATGTCCCTTCAAGAGTGACCAAGGTCCCTTTAGCAGCGGCCCGGGTCCCTTTTAAGAGCGACCTGGGTCCTTTTAAGAGCGAAATATGTCCCTTCAAGAGCGACCAAGGTCCCTTTAAAAGCGAAATTGGTCCCTTTAAGAGCAACCTGGGTCCCTTCTAGAGCAAAATATGTCCCTTTAAGAGCGATCTGGGTCCCTTTAAGAGCAAAATATGTTCCTTTAAGAGCAACCTGGGTCCCTTTAAGAGTGAAATGGGTCCCTTTAAGCGCGAAATGGGTCCCTTTAAGAGCGAAATGGGTCCCTTTAAGAGCAACCTGGGTCCCTTTAAGAGCAAAATATGTCCCTTTAAGAGCAAAATATGTCCCTTTAAGAGCAAAATGGGTCCCTTTAAGAGCGACCTGGGTGCCTTTAAGAGTGAAATTAGTCTCTTTAAGAGCGACCTGGGTCCCTTTTAAGAGCAAAATGGGTCCCTTTAAGAGCGATCTGGGTCTCTTTAAGCGCGAAATGGGTCCCTTTAAGAGCGAAATGGGTCCCTTTAAGAGCGACCTGGGTCCCTTTAAGAGCAAAATATGTCCCTTTAAGAGCAAAATATGTCCCTTTAAGAGCAAAATGGGTCCCTTTAAGAGCGACCTGGGTCCCTTTAAGAGCGAAATTGGTCCCTTTAAGTGTGAAATTGGTCCCTTTAAGAGTGAAATTGGTCACTTTAAGAGCGACCTGGGTCCCTTTAAGAGCAATCTGGGTCCCTTTAAGAGCGATCTGGGTCCCTTTAAGAGCAAAATGGGTCCCTTTAAGAGCGACCTGGGTCCCTTTAAGAGCGAAATATGTCCCTTTAAGAGCAAAATATGTCCCTTTAAGAGCGAAATATGTCCCTTTAAGAGCAAAATGGGTCCCTTTAAGAGCGACCTGGGTCCCTTTAAGAGCGAAATTGGTCCCTTTAAGCGTGAAATTGGTCCCTTTAAGAGGGAAATTGGTCCCTTTAAAAGCGACCTGGGTCCCTTTAAGAGCAAAATATGTCCCTTTAAGAGCAAAATATGTCCTTTTAAGAGCGACCTAGGTCCCTTTAAGAGTGAAATTGGTCCATTTAAGAGCGACCTGGGTCCCTTTAAGAGCTAAATATTTCCCTTTAAGAGCAAAATATGTCCCTTTAAGAGCAACCTGGGTCCCTTTAAGAGCGAAATATGTCGCTTTAAGAGCAAAATGGGTCCTTTTAAGAGCGACCTGGGTCTCTTTAAGAGCGACCTGGGTCCCTTTAAGAGCGATCTGGGTCCCTTTAGGAGCGAAATATGTCCCTTTAAGAGCAAAATGGGTCGTTTTAAGAGCGACCTGGGTCCCTTTAAGAGCAAAATTGGTCCCTTTAAGAGCGAAGTTGGTCCCTTTAAGAGTGAAATTGATCCATTTAAGAGCGACCTGGGTCGAAGAGCGAAATATGTCCCTTCAAGAGCGAAATATGTCCCTTTAAGAGCGACCTGGGTCCCTTTAAGAGCGACCTGGGTCCCTTTAAGAGCGAAATATGTCCCTTTTAGAGCGAAATATGTCCCTTTAAGAGCAAAATGGGTCCTTTTAAGAGCGAACTGGGTCCCTTTAAGAGTGAAATGGGTCCCTTTAAGCGTGAAATTGGTCCCTTTAAGAGTGATCTGGGTCCCTTTAAGAGCGAAATGGGTCCCTTTAAGAGCGACCTGGGTCCCTTTAAAAGCCATTTGGGTCCCTTTAAGTGCAACGGGGGCCCTTAAAGAGCGACCTGGGGCCCTTTTAGAGTGAAATTGGTCAATTTAAGAGTGATCTGGGTCCCTTTAAGAGCGAAATGGGTTCCATTAAGAGAGACCTGGGTCCCTTTAAGAGCGACCTGGGTACCTTTAAGAGCGACCTGGGACCCTTTAAGAGTGACCTAGGTACCTTTAAGAGCGACCTGGGTCCCTTTAAGAGCGTCCTGGGTTCCGTTAAGAGTGACCTGGGTCCCTTCAAGAGCGAAGGGACCCACGTCGCTCTTAAAGTGACCCAGGTCGCTCCTAAAGGGACCCATGTCGCTCTTAAAGGGACGGGAGCCAAGTTGCTCTTAAAGGGATGGGACCCAAGTCGCTCTTAAAGGGACGGCACCCAGGATTAAAGTTAAATGGAAGTCACTGGTAAAGGGGCGCTCTTTTCAAGCACTATGTATTTCCCTGGAAATGCAAATCTAGTTATTATTTTTTTTTATTATATAAAAAAAAGGCATGAAGTAGGGTTCCCCCTCTTTTCTATAACCAGCCTACTGGTACCCAACTCTTCCCAGTACTTCTGTTGCAGTGGGTACTGGGGTAATTATGTGGGGGTTAGGCATTTTATGAGCTAACAATGGATGCCATCTAGAGATCTAGATTCATCTGACCAGCCATGTTTCTCACAAAAATCTAGATCCATCTGACCGGCCATGTTTCTCCACAGAGGTCTACATCCATCTGACTGGCCATGTTTTTCCACAAAGATCTGGATCCATATGACCGGCCATGTTTCTCCACAGAGATCTGGATCCATCTGACAGGCTATGTTTCTTCTTAGAGATCTAGATCCATATGACCGGCCATGACATAGGGATGTTTATATACTACAGTACAAGACATATCTTTCCACAAATAGTTCTGTGCTTTAATGACATAACTTAAAGAAATAGCTTCTAAATACAGTTTTCTGGGAATAAGTAACCATGTAATACCTAGCTGCTTTACAATAGCTTCATCTCCTGTCCAGTCCTGGGTATTAATGATGTAGACAGAGTAGGTCAGAAGGGTAGAACCTTGTACTCTGAGGACATCTAGTGGCTAATCTTTTTTTTTTTTAATCAGAATAATTTTTTATTGAAAAAACTTTTTCACAATACAGATTTTATCCCCATACAATCGCAAAAACCCTGGAGGGTATACCCTCCAATCACCCCCTCCCTCCCCCCCCAACCCTCATACCTCCCTCCCACCCCTTAAACCGTCCAACTCCACACACTATGTAAACATAAATCAAGTGCAACTTTCCGAGAACCTTATGTGCCCATGCACACCGTGAATGTTCTTGAGCTGTAGTTCAAAAAGAAAATAGTTAGAAAATTCTCTGAACTCAAATGTACAGAACGCCCACTGACAGGTGGTGAACACAGGATAGCGATATATACCATTTCTCCCATCTACGCGCGGTTCAACGCAACCTACGTGCGGGACCCTGGGGGTGCGAGCTCAGGCACAGCCATCCACCTACCCCAAATCTTATCAAACTTTTTGCTAGCTTTTCGCTTCTCATATGCGTATTTTTCTATACCAATTAACCAATTAACCTTTCTCACAAATTCCGATACCGAGGGAGGGGCTTCATCAAGCCAGTGTTGGGCAATAAGCTTACGTGCCATAAACAGGATGCGAGCTACTGCAGTCTGTTCCCCCACATTCAATGCCAGATCCTCCACATAGCCCAATATATACACCAGCGGAGATTGCTGTAATTCTACTGAATAGGCTTTATGTATGGCCGACGCCACCCCTCTCCAGTACCGGAACAGCTTGGGGCATCGCCAAAACATATGTAAAAGACCCCCTTCATGGACATGACACCTGGGACACATGGGTGTATCTCTGACATTAATACGGAAGAGGAATTGTGGCGTGCGATACACACGGTGTAAGAGGTACAGGTGTGAGAGTCGGTGATGCTCCCCCAGGGATAGCTTAGGTGTCATTTCTAGTATTTCTTTCCATTGACCTTCTTCTATAGGGCCAACATCCGCCTCCCATTTTTCCCGCAATGTAAGTGGGTACCTATCTAAATACTTGGAGATAATGTGGCGGTATAGCCAGGAAATAAGTCCCTTAGTGGAATCCGATTCCTCAACAATATTCATAGGCGGCAGATATTGTACCCCCGACACAAGAACCTCCCCCTCCGCTTCACATGCATGACGTAATTGTAGGTATTTATAAAATTGAGTATGGGGCAGAACAAATTGGCTCTGTAATCGATCAAAACGCTTCAACTGCCCTCCATCATATAACTGCATTATTTTCCGAATCCCGGCATCTCTCCAGGTGGCAAATCCCTCTAGGAAGTGTAAATCCCCTAGCCACGGAGTGTCCCAGATGGAGGTGTACGGTGTATACCCCGTGATACCATACAGATCTCTAAGTTTCCACCACATCTTATGGATGAGCAATAATGTTGGTATTTGTGGGGAGAGCAGTAGTATCCTTTTGGCCTCCAGAGTTTCAAACAGGTAGTCAGAGTGTAGGTGATACCTAATCAGTACTTTATTTTGGTCCCCTCCGTCATCCAACTCCCATCCCTTCAGATGTTGTAGTTGAGCTGCCAGGAAGTACATGGCAGCATTAGGGATCGCCAAACCCCCGTCAGTCTTGGATCGCTGTAATGTGTCTAATTTAATGCGTGGATGCTGGGATCCCCAGATCAGGGCGCGAAAAATAGCATGTATCTTATGGAAAAGACGAGATGGAAGCCACACAGGAGAGTTATGTAAAATATATAGTAATTGGGGCATCCAAATCATCTTCACCAAATTCGCCCTTCCCACCACAGACAAAGGCAATTTGCGCCAGACAGCTATCTTTTGCTGAAATTTATATATCAGGGGCGTCATATTCAGTTTTTCATAGGCCCTAACATCCCTAGAAATAGTAACTCCCAGGTATTTAAAGGTGTGGACACACCTCAGTGGGATGGCAGGACCCAGCTGCAAACTATCCTCTGAGTCTATGGGCATAATAACTGATTTGTCCCAATTTACAGTAAGGCCTGAATAAGTCCCGAATTCATTTATTATGGACATTGCAGTAGAAAGGGAAGAGGAAGAATCACTAAGGTACAGCAATAAATCATCAGCGTATAACGCCAGTTTATCCTCCCTCGATCCCCTCCTAAAGCCAGCCACGCCAGGGTGCGAGCGCAATAGGGAGGCTAGGGGTTCTATAGCCAGCGCAAACAGTAGCGGGGAGATCGGGCAGCCCTGCCGTGTCCCCCGGTGAAGCGGGAAAGCCGGCGACAGCCCTCCATTTATCCGCAGGCACGCCATTGGGGCCGAGTACAGTAATTGTATAGCTGACAAGAAAACCGGTCCAAATCCCATCCTCTGCAACACTGCCCACAGATATGGCCATTCGACGCTGTCAAATGCTTTGACAGCGTCCAATGAACAAATCACCCTAGACCCCGGGTTCTCCACTGGTAACTGCAAGTTAAGGTGTAGCCTACGTATATTCAAGGCCGTAGATCTGGCAGGGATGAACCCCGTCTGATCAGGATGTATCAGAGATGAGATAATCCCAGAGAGACGGGTGGCCAGGGCTTTAGCTATAATTTTGATATCCACCGGAAGTAGGGAGATGGGCCTATAGGAGTCTGGTACTAGAGGGTCCTTCCCGGGCTTCGGCAAGACTACTATTATCGCCTCCTGCATCGACCCGGGCAGGGTGCCCGACTCCATGGAGGCATTCCATAGTTCCAGCAATTTAGGGAGTAAGGGCTTCCCCACAAATTTATACAATTCCGCCGGGAACCCATCTGCCCCGGGGGCTTTATAATTATGCAGAGTAGCTGCTGCAGCTTCCAGGTCCTCTAGGGACAATGGTGCGTCCAGGAAATCCCGTTGTTCTAGCGTGAGAGTTGGTAAGGGTATGTCAAGTAAAAATTGCGTGAGTTGGGCCGTTGTCACCTCTAAATGGGAAGAGTAAAGTGTCAGATAATAGCGTCGGAACACTTCCAGTATGTCGTGTAGTGTCGTCACCAGTGGCGTAGCTACAGGGGTCGCAACGGTCGCAGTTGCGACCCGGCCCGCCAGCCAGGGGGGCCCGGCTGGGCCCCCCATGCCACCTTGCTGTGTCCCCGAAGCTGCTTGCAGTGGCGTAGCTACCACGGTCGCCGCCGCGACCGGGCCGCTACCAAGGGGGGGCCCGCGAGGCCCCCCCTTGCCACTGCACTGCTCCCCTCCCACTCCCTCTTGTGATCGCAAGCAATGTTTTGCCTGCGATCACAAGAGGCAGGCTGGGACGCCCCCCGGCTGACGTGCGGGGCTGGGAGCATCAGGTAGGCAAAAAGACAGGTCCCGCGAAGCTCCGCCCCCTCCGTGGAAGCCCCGCCCCCGCCGCGAGAAGCCCGCCAGCGCGCGTGACTAGAAGACTAGAGGAACCAGGTGAGTAAAGATTTTTTTGTTTTAAAGGACATGATGGGGGTGTAGTGGTATGAGGATGGAACAAGAGGATGATGGGGGTGTAGTGGTATGGTGGTGGAACAAGAGGATGATGGGGGCTGTAGTGGTATGGTGGTGGAACAAGAGGATGATGGGGGCTGTAGTGGTATGGTGGTGGAACAAGAGGATGATGGGGGGTGTAGTGGTATGGTGGTGGAACAAGAGGATGATGGGGGGTGTAGTGGTATGGTGGTGGAACAAGAGGATGATGGGGGTGTAGTGGTATGATGATGGAACAAGAGGATGATGGGGGTGTAGTGGTATGATGAAGGAACAAGAGGATGATGGGGGTGTAGTGGTATGATGAAGGAACAAGAGGATGATGGGGGTGTAGTGGTATGATGAGGATGGAAAAGGAGGATGATGGGGGTGTAGTGGTATGATGAAGGAACAAAAGGATGATGGGGGGTGTAGTGGTATGATGATGAAACAAGAAGATGATGGGGGTGTAGTTGTATGATCATGGAACAAGAGGATGATGAGGGGTGTAGTGGTATGATGATGGGGGTGTAGTGGTATGATGATGAAACAAGAGGATGATGGGGGTGTAGTGGTATGATGATGATGGAACAAGAGGATGATGGGGGTGTAGTAGTATGATGATGAAACAAGAGGATGATGGAGGGTGTAGTGGTATGATGATGATGGAACAAGAGGATGATGGGGGGTGTAGTGGTATGATGATGATGATGATGGAACAAGAGGATGATGGGGGGTGTAGTGGTATGATGATGATGAAACAAGAGGATGATGGGGGTGTAGTGGTATGATGATGAAACAAGAGGATGATGGGGGTGTAGTGGTATGATGATGAAACAAGAGGATGATGGGGGTGTAGTGGTATGATGATGATGGAACAAGAGGATGATGGGGGGTGTAGTGGTATGATGATGATGGAACAAGAGGATGATGGGGGTGTAGTGGTATGATGATGAAACAAAAGATGATGGGGGTGTAGTGGTATGATGATGATGGAACAAGAGGATGATGGGGGGTGTAGTGGTATGATGATGAAGGAACAAGAGGATGATGAAGGGTGTAGTGGTATGATGATGGAGGGCAGGAGGATGAAAGGGGTAGTAGTATGGTGATGAAGGGGCAGGAGGAGGGGACAACATGGGGGGCATCTGTAAGGGGGATAAAATGGGGGGCCATCTATATGGGGGATAACATGGGGGGCATCTATATGGGGGATAACATGGGGGGGCATCTATAAGGGGGAAACATTGGGGGGGCATCTATAAGGTGGACTACATGGGGGGTGTATACAATAGGGCATGCACAGAGGGGGATATGTACTATAAGGGGATCACATAGTGTCAGGGCTAGCTACTAAATGAGGGTGTAAAGGGGCCAATACAGATGTGCAGTGTGTTTAGAGATGAGGATGGTGTCAGTGTGAGGAGACTAATATGTCTGTCTGGCAGATTCTGTGGATTCGTGGCTCAGACGTTCTCATAATGGCCCAGGGCAGATGGAGAAGAAGATGAAAAGGGAAGAACTCCGATTAGAGAAGACGTCCCCTGTGAGTCACTTGATATAACTGCACTGTAATGTATATGGTGTATAGAGCCTGTGTGGAGCTGCATCCACCTCTATATGACTGGATGAGGTGATATTGGTCTATGTACAGAGGATTATATTCAGTAGCAGTGGTGGTGTTAGTCAGTATGTGGTGGTATTAGTCAGTAGCAGCAGTGGTGTTAGTCAGTATGTGGTGGTATTAGTCAGTAGCAGCAGTGGTGTTAGTCAGTATGTGGTGGTATTATTTGTTGTTATCTGGTACTGTGTTTTATTGGATTTAGTATACTGGGTTTGGTCAGTAACAATATGGTGGTGATGGTTGTGGTGTGGCAGTAATATTTCCCCTTGTGTACTGGTAATATGGGTCTCAGTAAACAGGATTTGTTTAGTAACAGTATGGCGGTAATATGTACGGTGATAATATTTCCTGTATACTGGTATTATTGGTAATATCAGTCTTGAGATATATATCTACCAATAGCATCGAGAAAGGGGGGGGGGCCCAAGTTGACCTCTTGCACCAGGGCCCAAGAGACATTAGCTACGCCCCTGGTCGTCACCGCCACCCCCTCCTGGTTTTGGATACTAGTGATGTAGGTGGTGTCCCTTTGGGCATTGGCTACCACTGCCAGAATGTGTCCCGCCTTCTCCCCCTCCACAAAAAAGGAATGTTTGGCAAATGTACGTTTCTGGGCTGCAGATTCCATGTCGAATATGTTAAGCGCCGTATGGGCAGCTCGGAGTCTCCGAGCCGTAGCCTCAGTTGGTTGTAAAATATGCTGTTCCTCCCGTTCTCCCCTTCAGAAGATCCTGACGCAACTGCCCCCTCCTCCTCTTTACCCCCGTGATACGCTGGATAAAATGTCCCCGGAGATATGCCTTCATGGCATCCCACTCCACCCGGAGAGACACCGAGCCCCCATTTAAAGCAAAATACTCCTCCACCACCGGTACCACAGTAGCCGGATCTAGGACTGTCAGCCAGTGAGGATTCAGTCTCCACAGACTCCTCCCGACCGCCCCAGATCCAGGGTGCGTCATTTGAAGTTTCAAGGGCGAGTGATCCGAGAGGGCCCTGGGGAGATAATCCACACAGGTTATTTGATTTAACAGTGGGGCAGAGCATATAGCTAGATCTATTCTGGACAGAGAATGATGTGTGGAAGAGTAACACGAGTAACTCCGCTCACCCGGATGCTTAAGGCGCCAGACACCTGAGAGAGACAGTTCCACCAGCATTTTCCCCAAGGGAGTGGTAGAGGCCACCGGGCTCACAGAACCCATGCTACGTTTATCTATCGAGGGGTCAATTACCATATTGAAGTCTCCCACTATCAAGATAGGTGCATCCGGGTGCGCAGCGCAAAACTCCATCACCCTATTCAACACCGTGCAACCGTACGGGGGAGGGACATATACTGCACTTAAAATGCATCTAATTCCATAGATAACACAGTATAAACAGACATATCTACCATTCTGATCAATTTTACTGTCCATGCATGTGAAGGGAATATCCCTGTGAACCAGAATGCTCACCCCTCTAGAGTACTGAGTGTACACAGAGTGGTAACTCCACCCTACCCAAGCCCGCTTCAGGTGTTGTGTAGTGTCAGCAGTTAGATGCGTTTCCTGAACACACAGCACCACAGGATGATGCTGCCGCAGGGAATCAAACATTGCATACCGCTTATCCGCTACCCCCAGGCCCCGCACATTCCAAGAAATCACCGTAAGCCTACTAGCCATATTCACCCTTTAGCACATAAATGGGACGGTAGTACTGTACAGTAGGCATATCATTAATCCTATAATACACATTCCATTGCAAGTAATGAAGCTCATAAAATGAGGAGAAAAATAGCCACTGGGTGGCAGTAGCGCATAGGTCTCGGAGCACAACAAGCACAATGAAAGGAGTAAGGCACCATGTGGAATCAAAAAAAGAAAAACAGAGGGAGAAAAAGTGCCCCCAAGTAAAACATAACCGTGTATCCAGGAACAAAAGGGTCTGCTTCCAAAAAATCTGCAGACTGGGGCACCAGTCCTCCATAACCACAGGACAGTGAACAGTCAGTCAGCTATGATGCTGCATACAGAGAGCATAACAGGTCCCACTTGAAACAGGAGAAATGAAATCCCGCGGGCCAGCAGGAGCAAACAAAAGGCAGAAAATACTTATACGTCAATACTTATCAGACACTCGGGAGTCCTCCGAGGGCACCAAATCTTAAGGCGAGACAGTTATGTCCGGGTCTCAGGCTGGCGCATCTTGATTGAGAGGGCTGCGCCTTCCACGAAGATGCTGTTCCTCCTGATCCAGCCAACGCATCGCATCTCTTGGGAAGGTGAAGAAATAGGTATCCCCCGCCGCAACAACCCGTAACTTGGCAGGGTATAGCATAGCATAAGGTACGCAGCCTCCTTTTCACCTCAATAAACTGAGCACGCTGTTTCTGAACTTCCGCAGAGTGGTCAGGAAAGAAGGAGATTTTACTGCCGTTAATAGCCGCATCCGGAGAATTCCGTGCCGCTCTCAATATGATATCACGGTCCCGATAATGAAGCAATTTCACTAGGACTGCCCGAGGTGGGGAACCAGGTGGAAGGGGTCGCATAGGTACTCTGTGAGCCCTCTCTACCGCATACATTGGGGACAGACTGTCCTTCCCAAATACCTCAGCAAGCCATTTTTCAAAATATTCTGTGGGATTTGCACCCTCGACTCTCTCTGGCACTCCCACAAGTCTCACATTATTCCTTCTCAGACGATTCTCTAAGTCATCCGTTTTCAGTAGTAACTGAGAAAGTAGCTGATCATGTTTTCGGGAAGTGGATGCGATGGGCGCAACTTTGTCCTCCAGATCTCCCACCCTATGTTCCACCTCGGTGGTCCTGTCACTGACTTTACGTAAATCTTGGCGGAGAAACCCCACTTCACCCTGCAGGCTGCCAATTTGTTGTGTAAGAGTGGAGATTGCAGTATTACATTTAGAAATAGAGGAATTGCATTGTGCTACATCGTGGAGAATGTCCCTCAGTGTGGGCTCCTGAGCATGGGCTGTCTCTGTGCATAGAAATAGGGCACTGCTCTGCTTTGCAGCTCCTGCCAGGGAATCAGAGCCCTCCTCCCTCTCCTCTCCACTGCAGCCCTCCACAATATCAGCTCCTAATGGGGCATTTTCTATGGGGCACTCCTCAATGTCCTCCCCCTCCTCATGAGCATACCGGACACAGTTGTGGGTCATCCGGGGGGTCGGCGGCTTCTGAAACTCGGCCAGCCTGGCAGCCGTCCCTGTACTAAGCAGCCGTGTGGAGCGCGGTGTATGAGGCGGCGGGTCGGCGCCATCTTGGATATCTCGGCCGCCCGCTCCCGCCGTCGATTTAGTCTTTTTAGACGTCCCTCCGGCCATGGTTTCGGCACCGGAGCGGTTCCTGGGGATCTATGTACCCCTGGGAGGATTGCTGGGAAGTTTGGTGGCCCGCAGGAGGATATAATAGCCGGTATGCAGCGGGACCCGCCGGAGCTCTCAGGTCACACGTCCGCTCACATGCCCGGTCAGGCTCCGCCCCGTGGCTAATCTAGTAGTATTTCAAAGCGTGTAGAAGTATTTGTGGATGTAACTCTGACCCTACCAAGCAACCGTAGCTGGAGGAGCTGTATGCTAATAAACAATCAACTTAAACCACTATTCCTGCATGCAGATGAACTCAACAAATGAAGAAAGAAATGGAACAGAATTGCACAAGGCTTTGTTTAAACATTGCAGTTTCATGACAATAATGTTGTGGTACTGTTTTTGTCCTGATTTATTATAGTAAAAACAATACTGCAATGTAACTGCACCATGTTCATGGAAGATGAAGAATTACATGGTGCCCGACCACAGCGCTGTCGCAAAGAACAAATATCACCATACTGTTAATGAGCCATGGATATGAAGACGAGAGTAGAGCCAAAACAACTTGACTCAATCTTCAAAAATTAATCTTCACTAGGGGGAGCGGAGATACAGAGGCATGTAAGTGAATTGCAGAGCTCATTGAGAGGCCTTTATCAGAGACGCACTAAGACCTGGTGGAACAAGGCATTTTTAGAGAACTATGTACAGAGGGGCCATGTCCCAAGGGGATTACGGATACAGGTATTTTCCTCCTTCCCAGTGGAAGATGATGAGTTTGTGGATAAATGGGAGGAGGTATGCACAAAGGCGTCCAAGAAATTTATGGAGCTTTTAATATGTCTCAACAAGAAGTCATTGGAACAGTTGTAGACTGACATTGTACAAACCCAGACTAAGCATACAGAGTGAATCAACCACAGAAGAGATGGAACAATTTGGTAAAAACCTAGAGAAACAATTTGCCACCTGGGAAAAGGATGTGCAGGAAATGAAAACAAAAAAATTTCAAAGAGATCAAAATGATTATCAACAGAAGAAGGTGTATAGATGGCACCGTGTCAAGGACACAACACGATCATTGGGCAGATCATCATCTGTATCTTCATTGGCGTCACAAGCAAGCACCTCCACAACGACATTCAATAGATACCAGGAACGGTCCAGGTCACGTGTAAGGAAATTTAATCATAAATATGGCGGCAACAAGAAGAGACAGAGAGGCGACGACAAAAGGGACGAGGGAGGAAGCGGCTCAAAGGTAATTAACCTTTCTTCTCATGAATTAACAGAGGTAGACATATCAGTGTTACAGAGAGGGTTAACATTTTCTCCTTGTGCACGATTTGATCCATTCACAGCGATAAAAGACTTCTTTGGGAGATCACTCATATTTAAAAAGTGGTATCACTAGTATCAGTATCAGAGGAATTTGAGAAAATGCCGACTTTCATACAGAAAGACAATTTGTCACAAGAGGAAAAGCCTCGAAAAACTAAGTGAGTTACGAGACACACAAATAAAAATGGCAGACAAAGGGGGCAACGTTGTAGTGTGGCCAAATAAATTGTATGAGAAGGAGGCCTATCGTCAATTAAAAAACTGTGACCACTACCAAAAATTAACATTTAACCCCTTAAATTCCTACAGGGCAATTTTGGAAAAAATCCTAAATAAACATCTAGAGGAAGGAACCATAGGTAAAGCACTGCATGAAGAATTAACTATACAGGAACCCACTATACCTACCCTATACCTACTTCTGAAGATACACAAGCATCCCACTATTCCACCAGGTAGGCCAATTATTTCAGGATGTGGATCTTACACTGAAAAAATTGGTTAATTTATTGACTGTAAATTGAAAACGCTGGTTGAGTGCCTTCCGTCGTGATACAGCTGATCTCCCGAAAAAATTAGATGGGCTGCATATACAGGATGATAGTCACCTGCGATGTCGAATCGCTGTATACAAATATTAGGCACGAGGATGGAATAGAGGCAGTCTCCTTCTTTCTAAATGGGAGCGACATAGCACCATCTATGTCAGCATGTATTGTGGAACTATTGAGATTTACTCTTACGCACAATTTCTTCATCTTTAATGAGTCCTTCTTCCTGCAGCTCCAGGGGACGGCAATGGGGGCGCCTTGTGCGCCCTCATATGCCAACCTCTTTCTGGGGCTGTGGGAGAGGGACCTTTTCCTGTCAGATAGGAATGTCTCAATGGACCGTGTTCTTATGTGGGCACAGTACATTGATGATATATTCCTGATCTGACATGGAACGGCGGAAGATCTGCAACAATTCATGGACATGCTCAATAACAATTCACGTAATATCCATTTAACTTACAAGTATAATGCGAACAAAATGGATTTTTTAGACATTCTGATTAAAAAAGATTAATCTGTTTTTTTACAGACGGACGTCTATCGTAAACCAACATCGGTGAATTCGTTGCTGCATGCAACATCATCACATCCGATATCTACAGTGAAAGCGGTACCCATTGGACAATTCTTACGCATACTTCGCATTTGTTCCACAGATGAGGATTTTGAGGCATCCGTGGCTATGGAAAGCGGACAATAAATCGTGCATATATGAGAGCAAAAAACTCCAATCGACAAAGACTGGTACATACAGGGGCTGAAAGGAAGACCGACACACAGGTGAGATATGTGACGAACTATCACAGCCAGTGGTTACGAATGAGGGAAAAAATTGGAAAGTATTGGACAATTCTAACAGCGGATCCCGTCCTGAGGAAATATTTACCAACTATGCCATCTATTACAGCTAGAAGGTCTAGTAATTTGAAAGACCTTCTGTCCAAAAGCCACTATCTGGAAAAGAAGCAAACTCTATTCAAATCAAAGGGACCCAAGTGGGGATGTACACCCTGTGGGAAATGCGTGGCATGTCCAAATGTGGAAACGGCAACAGAATTCATCGATGCTAAAGGAAAACGGACCTACAGAATCACACAATCCATTACGTGTAACACCAAATATGTGATTTATTACACAACATGTCCATGTAGAAAGATATACATTTGACTAACAAGCCGTGAACTAAAAGTGAGAATACGTGAGCACATGCGAGACACCGAAACAGCACGTAATGAAATTGATTGGAATAAGATGAAACCAGTGTCGAGACATTTTAAAAAATTTCATGATTGCAACTCTCATCTCTTGAAGGTCAAAGGTATTGATAAAATCAACGGTGGGATTCGTGGCGGTAATATCACTGGTCGTCTGGCACAACGAGAAGTAAAATGAATATGGAACCTTAAAACAATGGCTCCGATGGGTCTCAATGAAGCTCTGAACTTCGCACCCTTCCTCCAGTAGGTCTTAGCTCCCCCATGTGTTTTTCTTTTCATGGTTTTAGCAGAAGTATTAGAGTATTGTTTTAAATAACAATTTTTAACTAATTTGTTTCTTATTTTTTTTATGTATTTAGGTTTGTAGAACCCTCCTAGTAATACGGCAATATGATAAAACAGTTATGTAGATATGGGGGAAAAAAACGAACTTTAGGATAATTCGCCCGATCGTACGATTTCAAAGTAACAATTTTTTTTTATAACGATCAGCGTTTAGACGGAACGATATATCATACGGAAAAATCATTTTACGATCGCTTAAGCCTATCTCGCACATAGGTTAAATCTGTGAACGATTGTTTACACGGAACGATCTGCAATTTTTTTGCAAACGAATAACGACAATTTAAGAACATGTTGTAAGATTAAAATGAACGATTTCTCGATTGTCGTTTGATCTTCGCTGCGTTTACACGTATGATTATGGTTCGAATTTGATTGTTATCGTGCAAATTGGAGCGATAATCGTTCCGTGTAAACGCAATATAAGTCTTGTAACTCTGTTTACCCCAGGGTTGGGTTCATCAGTGCACGACTGCTGTAGTCTTTCACACTGGAAAAGAGGAACAGGCGTTGACTCTTCCTCAGCTAGCACTTGACTAACTCACTGACCTGGAAGTGGTGCATGAGAGAGTTTAACCTTCCTGCCTCAACTGCAGCTGTACATAGGGGAAGTGAGACATCTAGTGGCTGGAGTAAGGCACAGCAGCTAACTGCACTTACTGTGGGAGCTGACAGAACCAGTGTTACCTGAGTGTGTAAAGATAGAGGAACAACCTGTACCACACTACATTTTCATACATGTAACCTACTGTGCGACATTTGCTGTGTGTCATTGGTCATAAGAGAGTGGGGCCACCAGAGTGGGGGTTATGTCTTCAGCCATCTATATGGGACAGTGACATAACTTTATTTAGCTACAGGCGGCAGCGCCAAAAAACTGTGTTCTTGCACTTTTTAAAAATGGTCTATCGTTCTCCTAGATGAGTCACTGCCTGTGGTGCATGCAGGTTCAAAGGCTGCGACAACAACAGCTATATACGGTGTGACAAAACTCTCTATGGCACATCCTGGCCACAACGGACCACCTGAGACTGGAATGTCAACTCTCAGGATCCATCAGGCATTCAGAAGGCTCCTGATGAAGCAGACACTGCTCTAATGCCTGCGAAGTGTAAACTCATGATCCAGATGAGGACCAGAAACCTACTATGCTGCAGGCCTGAGTTGCCACTTATTTTGCCTGCTGTGATCAGTTTGCACAAGAAACCGGTGCCTTGCAAAATCCATGAACTCTTAAACCTACTTACTGTCTCCATGTTATCGGACTGTATCCAGAAAAAGTCTAAGGCACAGGTTACAAACACCCAAAGAACAGCTCTAGCCCACTGACTACAGTTACAAGGTGTCCCTAGAGGCAGTGACTCCACCATCTGGCACTGCCAACTCTAAGGTTTCTCTAGCAGTCATTGTCATGATAAAAACTTCCATATACCTGCCAAACCAGTGCAGGAGTTTGTCGAGTCCAAGCCAGCGGGCGTCGCAAAAAGAAGGTAAGCGCTCACCTGATGTCACACACAGGGGTGTGCAATAGGAGTTGTGCTAAGGAAGCAGGAACATTTAGGCAAAAGAATGGCAGAGGGGCATGCAGAACGGCTGGGAGAGATCAGCTGCAGGTGGCATAAGCCACATGGTAAGCAGTTGGGACACTTTGCGATCTGTCCAGTTCATGAGTAAGGGCACACTGCCACATTTCGCTACTGTTGTCAGAGAAGCATCTGGTATTACAATATATGAAGTTTTTGAGGAGCATTTTTACAGCTTTCCCTTGGCCTGCATATTAGACTAGGGTTGGATGTATGC